>NW_008580167.1:968086-968818 GCF_000520115.1 Aphanomyces invadans
CGTTGTCGATCTGCGATACAATCATCGACTTGGCCGACGCGCCGATGAGGTACCCGGTCTTGAAATCCTGCATGAGATCCGCTGCTTGGCTGCATCCAACAATCACCATTTGACACAAGAGGAGGCCGGCAATGATCGAGCCATCCTGGAACCACCCACCGACGATGAAGATGATGAGCTTGCCGACGGCGCTCGAGATATTCCAGTCAGTCATACCCACGCCTTGGATGACCCCGATCGCAAAAACAGGGATGAGCAAGCAGCACACGAGGACATTCCACCATTGCACGGACGGAAAGATGAGAGAGATGAGTACAACAGAGACGGCGGCAAAAACGACAAGGCCCGACACCCACACGAGCGTATAGCTCGACGAGTCGACACAACATGAACGTGCTTGGCGCACCCACCGACGCGGTACGGCCGTTGCGCGATGTGTAGACTTGAGTAAGACAATCGATAAAATTGCAATAATCCACGTATGTGTCTCTCACTAGCTGAGCTCATGGCTAATTACTGTCGGACGCCACTGTGGGCAAGGCTTTTATGAACGCCTTCCTGATCGTTTCTTCGCTTATCGAGTCCCACGCTGTGATGGTACGTTAGATCATTTTCATTCGCTTTTCCGCAGCAGAAATCACGGGCACTTCACGCAGTCATAGGGCACGCATCTTTGCCTTCAGAGGGCCAATCACACCGACATCAAGTGGCTGACAAAAACTCGTTTTGTTT
>NW_008580167.1:998682-1005342 GCF_000520115.1 Aphanomyces invadans
TTGAACATCGGGCTGTAGAACGAGACAAGGCAGAGGCAGTAGCCGAATATGGACGCGACGACCAAGGACCGGCGCGTCGTGGTCTGACCGCGGAGACCCAGCCACTGCGGCAGCAAGTTTGAATCGGCCATCGCCTGCGTGAGTCGCGCGATGGGGATGGAGAACCCGATCGCCGACCCGATCTGTGCTGGAATCAAGATCCATTCCGCCGTGCGCGACGTGAACCCCATGCCCAAGTACAACCCGCGATTGAGACAGAACTCGTCGGTCGCGATGATTTCGAGCCCCGGGGGCAGCGACGCGAGAACCAGCACCATCGCAATGTTGGACGCGAGCAGCGTCCACACGGCGGCCCGCGTGCCTTTTGGTATGTTCACGGCCGGGTCCTTGACAAAGCCCGTGTTGACGGTCGGACTCTCGACGCCGGCGAATCCGACCGTTGTCGACGGCAAGATAGCGAAGAACGCCGTCGAGATTGTCCCGGTCGCCCACGTCGTTTCGCCATTGTCAAAGTTGTGCAGGATTGCGTTCTTCTTGAAGTTCACGTATGGCAACGACCCAAAGATGAAGAGGACGCCAGGCAAGAGGCTCGCCACAAGCAGCACGAGCATGCAGCGCCACATGTACTTGCCGCGCGAGTCCAAAAACCCGATGCAGATCGCGTAGAAGAGCAGCCACACGAGCGGCTGGTACTCGCTGTTCATCTTGAGATGGGTCGTGACAAAGTCCGTCACGTATACCACCGACACGGACGCGTACGACGTGTACTCGAGGAATTCGAGGCAGCTGAGGAGGTACCCAGGGTAGAAGCCGAGGACGGCTCGTGCCAAGCCGTACGAGCCGCCGGGCACTTTGCCACCGACCTCGGCGATGCACGACACGTAAATGACGTACGCGACCCCCATGAACAGTTGCGAGATGAAGTAGGGCAAAAACCCCACTTTGAACGACTCGTTCCAGCCATAGAACTGTCCTCCGATCACGGACACGACCCCCAACGCCCAGACGTGGATGGCCGTGGCCTGGTCGCTCGGATCGACCACGATTTCTTTGACGTCGACGATGTGGCATCCGTTGCTCGTTGTTGCCGGAACTGTCGCAGGTCTTGGACCGATTGGTGCTCGGGGAAGGATGACCCAGGGTCTGTTGAATCCGTTGGTGTCACAGGGAGGGCATCTTGTAGCAACGTGTGCGTTGCTTTTGATGGAGCTACCTTGATTCGCGTGGTAAACATGGGTAATGCCCACAAACGGGAGTTCGTAGACTTTAAATAGAATGGACTGGTCTAGCAATGGAAGGCTGCTAAGAACGATACTATCTTGTGGGTTACAAGGCTGGTTGATGATTTGGCTCACGGCAGTTCGGATGACATGCATTTGAATCGTTGCCATCATCACACAATCCATCGAGCTGGCCCACAGGACTGACTTGGAGTCTTGGATCGCGTCGTGCCAACCGTCGCATTGCTTCCAGAAGCAGGGGAATTCGAGGACTGCGAACGGACCTGATCTATGTTTTCATTCCGCCTCAACGAGCGCTCGCCCTTGCAAGTCTTATACTACTTTGCGTAGAACACGGCTCCAAACACCAGTACGGTCGATCTACCCTCTATATGCACCCAGTCTGGTGTTCGTCGCAATAAACCATGGACAACGCGTTTGGTGAAAGGGCATTAAATACTAGTCATGTATTTGTAGCACAGCACGCCGCAAACAAGGTCAACTGAACACGCAGCTCTTGTTGCTCCTACTCTCTTCAGCTTCACACTGAGGACTCGACATTGGACGCGACTACCTCTTCGTAGTGCTCCGTTTAGCCGAGAACCTGCGCCAAACGGAACCGGTTTCATATGGCAGGAATAGCGACCTCAAGAACAGACAAGTCGAAGCATTGCTAGGGGCGCGTCACTTGGAAAGACCCCACATGTGGCGTTTTTCCAAGCCTGGCGCTGAAGGACGTTAGATGCTGCGAATGCGCCAATCCCAAGCAGCACTTCGATCTGTCCGATCAGGGCGGAAGTGGCACTTCTCCGCGCACACCAGACGACTGCACCACTTCTTGTGCAACAAGTAGTGGAGTCACGGGGGAGGAAGTGAATAGAAGATGGGGCGTACTTGGGGCGGCTTCTACCAACCCTTCAGATACAACAACATTAGTGACAATTGTCTTTGCTGACTTGTCTTGGACACTATTGCTTGAATTTTGTTGTGTACGCTTATTCTTTCGACTACTTACGGATCTTAGATGACTAAGTAGACATCTGAAGCTCCGTCCCCACTTTGGATTTCTTGGGTATGATCTGTTTTGCCGTCATAACCAATGACGCACGCGACAACTGACTCGTCGCGGATGTCCTCTTCTTCTTGGACGCCCGCAGCTTGTTAAACTTCATCACGCTAAACTTGAAAATGGACGCGTACTCTTCCTTGGACACAGTTTGCACCTTTTGGCACACGAGCAAGTAGTAGACGGTGAGCACGGCGACGAACCCGATCGTGGACAGGATGGCAATGCCGTCGTCGCCCTGGAACCCCCCGGCAATCGACACGAACACCAAGAAGAACACGACAAACACGTAGTACGCGCCGGTGAGCCCGTATGGACTCTTGTACCCCTTCGTGTCGATCTTGTACGACGTGCGCAGCATGACAAAGCCCAGTGTCTGGCCGGCATAGCACAGCGTCCCCGCGACGATCGAGATGTTTTGCAGCGTCATTTTGAACATCGGGCTGTAGAACGAGACAAGGCAGAGGCAGTAGCCGAATATGGACGCGACGACCAAGGACCGGCGCGTCGTGGTCTGACCGCGGAGACCCAGCCACTGCGGCAGCAAGTTCGAATCGGCCATCGCCTGCGTGAGTCGCGCGATGGGGATGGAGAACCCGATCGCCGTCCCGATCTGTGCTGGAATCAAGATCCATTCCGCCGTGCGCGACGTGAACCCCATGCCCAAGTACAACCCGCGATTGAGACAGAACTCGTCGGTCGCGATAATTTCGAGCCCCGGGGGCAGCGACGCGAGAACCAGCACCATCGCAATGTTGGACGCGAGCAGCGTCCACACGGCGGCCCGCGTGCCTTTTGGTATGTTCACGGCCGGGTCCTTGACAAAGCCCGTGTTGACGGTCGGACTCTCGACGCCGGCGAATCCGACCGTTGTCGACGGCAAGATAGCGAAGAACGCCGTCGAGATTGTCCCGGTCGCCCACGTCGTTTCGCCATTGTCAAAGTTGTGCAGGATTGCGTTCTTCTTGAAGTTCACGTATGGCAACGACCCAAAGATGAAGAGGACGCCAGGCAAGAGGCTCGCCACAAGCAGCACGAGCATGCAGCGCCACATGTACTTGCCGCGCGAGTCCAAAAACCCGATGCAGATCGCGTAGAAGAGCAGCCACACGAGCGGCTGGTACTCGCTGTTCATCTTGAGATGGGTCGTGACAAAGTCCGTCACGTATACCACCGACACGGACGCGTACGACGTGTACTCGAGGAATTCGAGGCAGCTGAGGAGGTACCCAGGGTAGAAGCCGAGGACGGCTCGTGCCAAGCCGTACGAGCCGCCGGGCACTTTGCCACCGACCTCGGCGATGCACGACACGTAAATGACGTACGCGACCCCCATGAACAGTTGCGAGATGAAGTAGGGCAAAAACCCCACTTTGAACGACTCGTTCCAGCCATAGAACTGTCCTCCGATCACGGACACGACCCCCAACGCCCAGACGTGGATGGCCGTGGCCTGGTCGCTCGGATCGACCACGATTTCTTTGACGTCGACGATGTGGCATCCGTTGCTCGTTGTTGCCGGAACTGTCGCAGGTCCTGGACCGGCTGGCGTGTCGGGTGCTATCGGGGACAGTGGACTAAGGGTTGTCGCTTCTTTGAGAATAGCTGGGGGGCCCTTCGTCGGTGCAATGGCAGCCTTGTCCTTGGCCATCGTGATAAGGGTTTAGCGATGCTCCTGGCGGCGTGGAGCTGTATTTCGCTCAAGTGAAACCATCGATATTTTTAGGCACGTTGCATCGTAACGACCAGGTCGTACTTCGAGAATTGCCAACAACCTTGACAAGCGATGGGACGGATTGCTTTGTCAAGGTTGATGCAGGTAGATACCACAGAGTCATGCATTCCGAATATTCTGACCCATTCCCTGAGTTAACCGGCAAGGGCGACTGCACATCCGCATGCAGCGGGGCTTCGCGGGTTTAAGCTGTTTCACAAACGCCAGCAGTCACAGGGACATTTGAAGTACTTCGGACATGGATCTTTTGAGCCAAAGTGACATCATCCTCAGTACAAGAGAACATGCGATAGCTGACTCAACCTTCCTGCCGCAGTTGCTGGGTCTCCGCGGTCAGACCACGACGCGCTGGTCCTTGGTCGTCGCGTCCATATTCGGCTACTGCCTCTGTCTTGTCTCGTTCTACAGCCCGATGTTCAAAATGACGCTGCAAAACATCTCGATCGTCGCGGGGACGCTGTGCTATGCCGGCCAGACACTGGGCTTTGTCATGCTGCGCACGTCGTACAAGATCGACACGAAGGGGTACAAGAGTCCATACGGGCTCACCGGCGCGTACTACGTGTTTGTCGTGTTCTTCTTGGTGTTCGTGTCGATTGCCGGGGGGTTCCAGGGCGACGACGGCATTGCCATCCTGTCCACGATCGGGTTCGTCGCCGTGCTCACCGTCTACTACTTGCTCGTGTGCCAAAAGGTGCAAACTGTGTCCAAGGAAGAGTACGCGTCCATTTTCAAGTTTAGCGTGATGAAGTTTAACAAGCTGCGGGCGTCCAAGAAGAAGAGGACATCCGCGACGAGTCAACCCTCCTTGGCGTCAATGGTTCGTGGCATCGTCAGACATAGTGGAGGTTCGACGTCGAATTGACGAGGATATTTCCCACTTGTTTGACAATTGAAACACTGCTACGTTGCCGCACTCAAAATTTGTCGCACTGCAGGGAGAAGTCATTCCGTCGTGTAGTTCGATCGTCAGGTGCATGCAAGTGTTCGACCGATATTGCTGTCTGGTCGCAGGCAGTCAAAACGCGGCTGCAGAAACACGGCATTTCAAAACCCTTCTGCTTTTGGATTGCCTTGTCGTCGACCGGATATACAATGACGTTTGTCCTGGACGGCATTGTCGCCATGAACCAACCGACGCAGAGGCGTACGATTTCGTGTTTGTGCCCGTAGTTAACATCGCCGGGTACATTTTTTTCTGGAATGGCACCGATTCCAACAGAAGGATGAGAACCAAGTCGACTTGAACCGGAACTGACCGTTGTTTTGCATGGCCCTGACGTCCCTGGCCCTTGGTCTGTCGTACCCTCGTCCATACACCGTGTGCGAGCCTGAAACCCGAGGGATCGATCCATGAATCACACCGAGATGAAGTCGCTTGCTTCATGGACGTCGACTCGTATTCGGTCTCAACGGGAATACCCCACGACGATACGAAGCTCCCAATTGGGAACGGAACGATTCACCTCTCTTCGGTACACGAGTCCAAGGAGCGATAGGGTCATGCTCGACCCAAACGTCAGCGGGACCGTCCTTCACGTACAACTAGTTACTTTGACAACTAACCACTACCGAAAGGTCAACAGCCCGCGTTGACGGTCGAAGTGGCTGGAAGCGGCTTTGTCGTATCGACATCGGGGATATGAGCCAACGGGGAACAAATCTAAATGACCCCATTTGTCAAGTAAGTCGCTGTGTTCACTGGCCCTGTGTCCCCTGCAGCAACATTCAGCACGACGATGTCTCGGTCATCTGCACCAACTTTTGCACCTCCTCGACTGCTCCCCCATAAATACAATCCCCGCCCCAACTTGGACCCACCCGATGGCTGACCCCTTCATCGGCACTGACTGCCCCACAGCTGAGCACGACCACAAAAACCACTGCGATCAAGGCCAAACCTAGTTGAGGCACGTGTGCTACCTGTTACTACCCTGGCGGCAATCCCTGCTTTTAGAAGGTCCTGAACGATGTGGACAAGCCGTTGACAATGCAAAAGTGATTGGATTAGACGTTATACTTCATGCCTCGGAGTATGGTAGAATTTGGCCTGGTGGGTGGTCCTGATCGACACGTCTCTTGGCTGCTCAACGATCCAGGAATCCCACTGTGCATCCAGCATTGATGATGGCCAAGGTCGCCATGTGCTTGATCACCTTATCGCTAACACCTGCTTGAATGACTTTACCAAGGGTGTTTGCCTCAGGTGTGTTTTGTCGTTCGGCATCGTTCGGTGTGCGAACTTTTGTTGATCTTTGTGAATAGAAAGCGAATGCACTGATCCTGCCACGAACCTCGCAATTTCGTAATCTCTGTAGTGCAGTGGTTTCCATCATGAAAGAACTGAGCATGCACTTGAAGCATCGATGGGGGGGATGTTGAGGAGTCTATCGCTACAACGCCCGATCCGTTTACAAGGTCGTCACCCGTATGATGGTGCCGTTGTAGCAAATGAGTCAAGCATATCTTGCAGCCGCATGTTTCAATGTGATGCAGCACTGTTGTGTGGATACCAAAATAACACCTAATCGTCCAGAGTTGCTCTGGTCGAGTGCGCCCCGAGTGCAGATCAACCTCGCTGAGGTCGGTTGCTGGATGTTGGATCGATTCGTACGGGACGATTCACGACGGGACGATCT
>NW_008580167.1:1012699-1013315 GCF_000520115.1 Aphanomyces invadans
ACCTTGCGCACTCAATCCCGTCTGCCGTCGTCGCAACAACACGAATTGTTAGCCAAACCACAACATTCGTGTCCGGCCCCCGTGCAATTGAGGCCCGGCAGTTTGCCATGCTTGAACCGCCTATGGAAGTCCAGGAACGTAGTCTGGCGATCCCTGCACACCCTACCGACGGGTTCCACCATTACCCTTTGCTAGAGGGATCGGACTCACCGTCGGGTCGTCCAAGCGACTCATCGAGCTTGCGTCTGGAAAACGTGCATGCTTCCCGTGCGTTGCCCGCCTCGCCTGTCCCAGCGACCGCCATGACCCTTGCGCCCACGATTGGCACCGACGCGGACGCGCGTCCTGACCTTGTTTGTCACGCTTCTCCCTTCGGACTTGAACCTCCACCGACGCAACCTATGATTGCCTGGGACGACGTGAATCCGGACCATGAGCTGGTGGTGCATACCCATCCGACTGACTTGGATGCAATTGCGGCTGGCGATGTGGACATGGACCAAACTGACGGCTGGCCTCGTCGTGCGTTGCTCGAGAATGACGAAATGGAAACTGAGGAGGCGCTTCAGCATGCAGCCTTGACCACCAACATCCATGAAATCTCCGACCGGATCCA
>NW_008580168.1:0-2198 GCF_000520115.1 Aphanomyces invadans
AATGAAGATCTTTGACATGTGTACGGATAACAGTACCGTAGAACTGTTACAACACCGCTGCGATAACTTTGAACCATGATCTGCTCAATTCATTGCGCCGTGAATTCGTGGATTCAGACATTGTAAGAAGGGATCATCGGCGTTGAGGTAGCGACACTTGCGTGGTGGTCGAGTTGTAGTTAGTACATTGAGCCCACTGGAATTGTCGCGGTGTCGTACCAAATTTACCTTGCTCACGCTCGGAGAATCCACTGGCGCGTCGACCATTTAGGGGCTCCAGTACTGGAAAACGATGGCATGACCTTGATCTATACCGCGGCGACTTGCATAGAAGTGGAAGGAAGGAGTGTAAGTTTCTAGTACTCGTCAGTAGGAAGCCACGATGAATGGCAGTGCATCCAAGACCAAGCCCTCGTTTTGCCTTTGCACCTTCACACAATCGTTTTGTTTGTGCGGTGCTACTTGGTGTATATGCAATCCTTGGCGACTGTACCAATGCACAAAACATGGCGATAACAACTCGATGGGTTGCCACACAAACGAAACCTATCGATATTATACTCGGGGCAAATTGACGTCCCGATTGTGTTTTCGCTGCGGTTGGTTGGCTGTTTGCGATCGAACCGACGGGGGCCATGCTGGCGTGGCCTGGGGCATTGCTTGGTTGGACGTGGACGGTCGGTCGATCGACCGCTTATCTGTCAAGAGGGTATCCAAGCTCGGACACGCGACCATGACCTTGGCAGGGCCTTCGTACCGCTGTGGCAGCATGTTTGGACTATTTCGCTGGCGCAGCACCAGACCCTGGCTACAAGTCAGACGGTGATGGAATCGCTCGAACAGCACCTGGGGTTTCCACTTGTCCGACTGCATTTCTGCATCCCGCGTGAGTGGCCGGGCCATGACTCCAACGTCTTGGTTCGTTGCTTCACGGAACGCAACCCCATCCAAAAACACTTGGAGCTATCCAAAAGGGACACGTGGACAAGTGTTTAGATTGACGTTGGGAGCTCGCACTGGTCACCTCGGCCTGCAGTTTCGCCTTCGCCTCGGTCGTTTTCGCCAGATCGGTCTCCATGACATGCAGCTTCTTCGTGAGTTGTTCGTTCAAGTCGATTTCTCGATCTAGCGTCTTGGATTTGTCCATCATCATGAACGCGATTTTTCGCTTCTCTTCCTGGAGTTTATTGCGCTCGATGTCAACTTCTTCCACCTGCCAGAGAGTCCCGTGAACACGATCCGGCACGTTCGCTTCGAGCGATGCACCATTTTTTTCTGCCCTCGCATCTTTTCGTTGACATCGTTGAGTTCTGCGACCGTGATTTTTACGACTCGGTCCAGCTTGGCTGTCGAGATCTTCTCGGCCTCCAAATTCACCCGCAACCCTTCCGTTTCCATGGCAAGTTGCTGCAGCTGTTGCGACTGGTTGTCGATTTTGCGTTTGCTCAGCATGAGGTCTTGGGACAGCTCCAAGAGCGTGTCTTGCGCGCGCTTGATGTTGCCGCAGCACTAGTCCAAAAATCAAATCCGGCAGCGAGTGCATGGAACGTACAATTTCCACGCGCTCCGAGTACGCCACGATGTAGTTGTTCAAGACTTGGTCCAAGTAAAGCTGCTGTTGAATCGCTTGTCTCTTGGCCATCATGTCGACGGTGACGCCATTTCTACTTCGTGTGAGGTGGCCATGTCGAAAAAAATGGCATTCCGTTGGCGTACTTTAGATTCGCAGACGACGCTATCTTGTCGTCTGGGACGTCGAGCACCAACGGTACAGTCACCGACGTCAACAGCGTGGGGTCTTCCGCCAAATAGTACAGTTCGGACCCGAGTTGTATAATAAACCCTTCGAAGGCAGATACCTTGCGCTCCATTCGCTGCAAGTCCCTCGTCAGCAACTCGACTTGGTCTCTGGTTTCTCGTAAATTGGCAATCGTTTGGCTCTCGCTTTGGTTGGCCTCCGTGGCCTTGAGCGTGATGTCTTGCAGCGAGCTCTGAAGCACTTGATTCGACATGGTCAGGTCGGCAATTTGGAGTTTCGAAGACGCCAGGATTTTCTCCAAGTCGTGAATCCGGTGCTTCTGCATCTTGTTCTTCTCTTTGGCGTCTTCGATGTCCTTTAGCAGCGACACCGACTCGGAGCTGTTCTGCGACCGCCGCACGACTGTCGCCCGCTTCGTATCACGTCGTTTCACACCTTT
>NW_008580168.1:2298-9087 GCF_000520115.1 Aphanomyces invadans
GCCAAGTCACCCGCGTCGTCTGCACTGGGCAGGGTTTCCTTCTACGTACAATCAGAAATGAAGCAGGTTGCGAGTTGGAGATACCGCTGTGGTCGAGACGGGTTCAGGCGTGGTCGGCTTGAAAAATGGTTGGTGAGGAGGCGGTGGCGCCGGCTGGAGGTTTGCTTCCATGGCAGCATCGTCGTCACGAGCGCTGTCGTCATTGTCCCTTGGCTCGATGTCTTCGTCATTGTCGGACTCGTCGCCGTCGTCGTCGCGGTCGCACAGACGAGATCGGAGCTGCGACAGCCATTCATTTTCCCACATTCCAAGGATCTCCACTTGGGCCCTCTGTCATCCAAACATGTTAGCCATGCAATGGACTCAATGTATGACCAGTTTATCGTGCACGCCTTCCGCGGTGTTCAGCTTGGCGTCGAACGCAGCTTGGTTTGCGGACAACTCGACGTCCCGCTTGAGCAAGAGGTCGTTGTACTGGTCCTGGTACACGGCGGCCTCCCGCTGGGCTGCTTCCATATCCCTTTGGATCTGCTTATTGCGCTTCTTTTCATCGACGAACTTGTCTTGGGCTTCTTCACGAGCCACCTCCTCCGACATGAGCTGGTCTTCCAGCTGTCGCTTGATCTGTTCCGACCGCGTGACATGGTGCGCCAATTCCTCTTTCACTTTGGAAAGGGCGGTTTGGAGGATTTCGTCTACTTCCAGCTGAACTTTGTGTTTTTCTGTGAGCAAGTTGAGCTCGGACAGCAGCACAGCACATTCCGACTTGGTTTCTTCCAACTGGCCGTGGAAAGTTGCTGCGTCGCTTTCAAAACGCTCGCGAGCCCTCTTCTCCGTCGTGAACGATTCGTGCAGCTGATCAAACTAAACAAAGCTTGAGGTACCCATTCTTATTGGAATCCATTCATCCCGACCTCGTCCTGCAAGTCATCGCGCTTGGTTTCAGCGATTCCTCGCTGCGTGTTGCTTTGCTCAAGTTCTAGCGTGAGAACCTTTACCTACAAAAACGAGATTCGTCGTTCCATCGCAGGCAGAAATCGCCTACTTGATGCGTCAGCTTGGCGACGTTTTCAGCCGTTGCTGTGGCGTGCTGGAGTTTGGACTTCAGCTCTGCTAGCGCGCTCTTTTGGTCCCGCTCAGCCTTTCGAGCGACTTGGAGCTGTTCCAGTGTGAATGCGTTCTCTTTCATGAGCCCACGAATGCGTTGATTCAGCGCTTCCGAGATCTCCGTTGCATCTTTCAACTCGCCGCGTAACCGGTGCACAATCCCTGCCAAGTGTCAAATTCGGGGCTACACCCGTCAACCTCGCGTACCCTTTGTATGCTGCTCCGCTTTGAGCGCCCGGTTGCACTGCTGCCTTGCTTCGTTCAGCTCCTTCGTCTCTCCATGCACTAACTCCACGACGCCGCCGCACTTTTCGCACGGATGGACGCGGAGGTACGTCTCGGACGGAGCAAACAGCGGGAGAGTGTCGCGGAGGTCGACCGAAGGCAGCGCGTTGACGCGTTCGTCAGTCCCGCCGGCTGCTTTGGCCAGCAACCCGTCTTTGATCACGATAATGTCGTGGTAATACGCGCGCCGAATGACGTCGATGAGCACGTTGCGGCGATTCAGGCGCTCCTTGAGGATATCGATGTACTGATCCTTGGTCAGCTCGGGCTCGTCGTCGACATCGGTCAGGAGCTGCTCCAGTTTCTCGAGCTCGTTCTTTGGGCCATCCGCGGCATTGCTATCCGTTGGCGCGAACGCCGCCGCGGCGCTCATTCCCACCGTGAACGAGAGGTGAAACCGACACGTCAGTTACAGGTGAACTGCATGCAACTGGAGTAAATGCAAAGGAACTGCGTGGCTCGATAGTGCCTCGTTCGTCTACTTGAGGAGGGCCTGGAGCCCAAGATCGGCGCGCCTGATCGTCATTGCTTCGCACCCAACGTTTGTTCCCGCAGTGCTAATTCGCGGAGTTTGACATCCAACGCCTTTTGCTTCATGGCTGTGACTTCGACTTGGGCTTCGGCATCGGACGCAAAGATTTGCAGCCGCCGCTCCTGTGTCATGCGTGCGCTTCAAAAGCTTTCACCTTCATCTCAACGTACTCGAGCTTTGAGTTCCAATTGCAATGCGTTGGCCGCCTTGGTGTGGTCGTCTTGGGCGGCCACCCACTCGTCACGAAGTGCTATGAGCCGACCTTCACGTGCTGCCACGTCTTCGTCTGCTCAAAACGAAGCGTCAATCGCATGAGCCACTGTAACAGACACAACGACATTGCAGATTCACTTGGGATTGCCGCTCCTGGAGCAATGTCTCCTGGGCTTGAAGCGCGACAAGCTGCATGTCGACGCATTCCTTGCTCTTTGCTTGGTCGAGCTCTATCTTTCGAAGGTGCAGCTCCAATTGTCGCAGCTGCACAGCGAGTGAATTCCCATGCTAAGGATGAGTAATGCGAGTACATGGTCGTGACGGGTTTGTTCGAACTGTCGGAGCTCATCTCGTGCCTGTAAATGTCAGATATGGCTTTAAAGTAGAGACCAAAAAACCTTTTCTAGTGCCATCGCTTCAGATTCCTTTTGCGCTCTCCATGCAGCAGCTTCTTCTTCGCGCAGGCGCATCCACCGCTCTCGTTCGCTTTGTACTTCACGTTCGAGCTGGTCCACCTGCCTCTCAACGGTCGCCAACTAGACGCAGTCAGTCGGTGTCTCGCACTGTCGAGATTTACATGCAGCTCCTGCATTGCCAGTCGCTCGCCCATCACGACCATTTCCTGCAGCACACAACCTTTGGTGGGTCCCTGCATTCGATTGCACAGCATGGGACGGCACCGCTTGCCGTATGTCGAGTTCATGCTCTCGCTGGCTCAGTGCCTCCTTCGCCTACGCGGACTGTGAATTCAATGCCGTTATCCACGCGCACCTTGGCGTTCGCTTCACTCTCGCTAGCGCATTCCAAACTTTGGAGCTGCAACTGGGCGATGTGGACTTCTTGTTCACGCAGGCGCGTTTCGAGGGCTTCCAACTCGCGCTGTTTCGTCTAGGCGACCGCAAGATCACTCGTCTCGCCGTCCCTCGAGTCAGTCGTACGAGGTTCCGATTCAAATCTTTCTCGATGTTTTCGTAGAGCTTGTTGAGCTGCGCTTGTTTGAGCATCGTTTCTTGTGCTCGCAGCTGGACCTAGACAGCGGTCTTTGCCCGGCATTTGGATACGTAAGTCTGCGTGCCTCGGCCAGCTCGGCTCGGAGCTTGGCCTCCAATTCTGCGAGTCCCCGCTCCCGTGCGTCCAGCTTGTCAGCTACCGCCTTATAGTGCAGCTCAGCTCTCGCTTTGTCCAAGTGCTTGGACGTGCGCTGCGCTTTCTTCGCCGCCTGGGCCAGCCGTTCAATGCTGGGTTTGATCAGGCACAAGTCGTATACCATGTCGGTCTCGGACGCCTTGAGCTGGCAAACATCACTCCTGTCGTCCTACTCGCCGTTCAATACACATGTGCAAGCGACGGCGCCACTGACAATCCACTCGGGTCTGGCGCTTGCAATCTTGGCTCTCGCCAGAGCTCTTGCCCCTCTAACGCCTGCATTGTGCTGCATCGTGCGAGATCGTTACGATTTGACAGGCAGTTTCACCGTGTTGGCCAATTAAGCTACGTGGTCCACTGCTTGAAGCCGTCGAAGGCCTGCGTGACGACAGTAAAGACTTCGTTTGCTACGAGTTGTTGCGGTATCGAGGCATTCCTCAACTTGTCTGGGTGAATGACTCGAATGAGAGCTCGGTACCCCTTCTTGATGCTGTCGGGGTCGTTGGTGGCAACGATCGCGGCGCAGTCGACGATTCCTTGGAGCTCGGGAATTTGATCGAGCGAGTTGAGAAGACCCAGGAGGGGCTTGCCAACGGCCCACTGCGCCACAGACGCGTGCAAATGTCTTCGCAGGGCGTCCGCTTCTTCTGCCTTTTCCCGCTTCACGCGCTCTAGCGACAGCGGGGATGACTCACACTACTCAGAGTCGACAGCCTGATCTACCTGTTTCGTGCAGTTCGTGGAGTCGCGCTTGCTGACGGCGGTACAGTTCCATGTCGGCCTCGGACGGTTCGGGGGGTAGCGGTGGGCTGGTTGTCACGGGAGGTATGGTGGCGCGCGACAACTGCGGGGGAATCGTGTTGACAGGCGGGTCGGCAGAGTCTGTGGCGCTGCTCGCGCGAGTTTTCTGAACTGGAACACCAGTTGGCGCTGTAGTAGGTGGTGGTGGGGGCGTTGCAGCTGGTGGTTGTGACGCCACCGGCACTTGCTTGAAGCTTGCTGGTCGTTGGCGAGTCATCTACGACAAGTGAGCTGTCGACAACGAATATGAGGTCGACGTACTCTTGTGTTGCCTTTGGTGGGCTTTTTCAGCTTCTTGGCCCTTTTCAGCTCTTGCGTCTCCCGCGCTAACGCCGCCCATTCGTTGTCGAATTCCTCCTGCAGCTTTGACTTCTCCAGCTTCTCCTGGAGTTCTTTGTCGCGCTTCTCGGCTTCCTTCTTCATTCGGGCTTCCATGTAGAAGTTCATGCGCGAGACTCCGATGGGAATGTTTGCCGGCACGTCCTCTTCCTCGAAGAGTGGAACTGGCGCGTCCCTTTCGTCAACCGACACGTCGTTCTCGCTCAAGTCGTCTTGGCTGTCGCTGCTGTGACCCAGGATGCTATCGGACGACTCTTCTTCGTCCGACGGAATCACTGGCACCGCGAACATGGCAGGGCGTTGTGTGGTTACCACGGGAACGACTGGAGGCGAGGTTGCGAACGTGTCTTTCGTCGGGGCTTTCCGCGACCACACTTTCCCCAGCAACGTTGTTGGCGACAGTTGAGGTGCTGCCGACGCTTTGGCAGCTTTTAGCGACTGTATTTCTCGCAAAAGCACAGTGCGTTCTCCTTCCCACGCCTGCACGTATGCATAAAGTCAATCAAACGAACCTAGTGCACTACCTCCCGGTCTCGACGTCGCGCTGTCGATTCCTCCTCGAGCTGTGCCTGAAGAAGAGCCAGGTCGCTCTGTAAGGAATGCACAAGGGACTTGGCGTTGTGGAGTTGTCGATTTCGCTTGTCCACTTTGGCCAGTGCCGCTGCCAACTGCATCGTCAACACCTCCACGTCGTTCTTGTGTGCGTCGACGGCTTGCATTGCTTCATGGAGTTTCGCTTGTAGGGTGTCCCAATGTGCCTTCTTTTTCATCTGTCGCTCTTTGATCTTCATCTCGAGGTCTTGTTCGTCTTCATGCGCCGCGTCGAATAGCCCTCTTCGATTTCCTCCCGAGTCAGCATCGAGAGAGCCCGTTGTTCGATGCAGCATGGATGATGAACGCTCGACCGACTCGTCTTCATCTGAGCTTGAGAAAACACTGTTCCGATGCTTCCTCCGCGCCGCGCCGCCTCCCAATGCAGACACGTCAACGTCGCCGTACCGCACCTTCCCACCGCCGGCGTTCATGTTGACGAGATGGGTATCCGGATATCTACCTATCCGGACGGACCTCGTGATTGCCATGTCGTGCGTGATCCACCGACTCGGCCGCGTGCCGTACCGTCAAGCATGGGACTGGCAGCAGCGACTGATCAAGGAGCGGTTCCGTGATGCCTCTCTCAAGAACGTGTGCCTCATGCTTGAGCATCCACGAGTCTACACCCTTGGCCGTGGCGCGTCCATGGACAACGTGCGGTTCGACACGACCGCGCCAAATTCGGACTTCGAACTCATCAAGGTGGACCGTGGTGGCGAAGTCACGTACCATGGACCTGGGCAACTCGTGGTGTACCCAATTTTGAACCTCACGCAAGGTCCGTTCAAGAAGGACTTGCACTGGTACCTTCGTCAAGTCGAAGAGGTGGTGATTCAAACCCTCGGCCACTTTGACATTCAAGGCGAGCGGGTCGAAGGACTGACGGGCGTGTGGGTCCCTGACTCGCGGCACGCGTTTCCCAAAAGCAAGATCGCGGCTGTTGGTACCCACGCAAGCAAGTGGATAACCATGCACGGGTTTGCGCTGAACGTGACGACGGATTTGTCGGACTTCGACCGCATTGTGCCGTGCGGCCTCCACGACAAGGCGGTCTCTAGCATTCAGGATTTTCACCCGCAAATCAAGATGGAAGATGTGCAGGACGCGGTTGCTGCGTCCCTCGCGAAGGTGTTTCACCTGCATGAGGTCGAAACGACGTCATTGCCACCGATTCCAACCGAACCATAGACAACCTGGTGGCCAACAGGATGACCACATGCCCCATGGCGCCGTCTGCAGTCATCGCATCGTTCGTGGATCCGATTCTTCGCATCGGTGGGTTTGACCGTGCTTAGCGGGTTTCACACATTGTGAATACACTCGAGCGATATCTCGTTTTCGACCAAGCGCTGAGGAATTTGCAGCTTGTTCTTCTCTTTGGCGTCTTCGATGTCCTTTAGCAGCGACACCGACTCGGAGCTGTTCTGCGACCGCCGCACGACTGTCGCCCGCTTCGTATCACGTCGTTTCACACCTTTCGCCAAGTCACCCGCGTCGTCTGCACTGGGCCGGGTTTCCTTCTACGTACAATCAGAAATGAAGCAGGTTGCGAGTTGGAGATACCGCTGTGGTCGAGATGGGTTCAGGCTTGGTCGGCTTGAAAAATGGTTGGTGAGGAGGCGGTGGCGCCGGCTGGAGGTTTGCTTCCATGGCAGCATCGTCGTCACGAGCGCTGTCCTCAATGTCCCTTGGCTCGATGTCTTCGTCGTTGACGGACTCCGAACTCTTGAAACCGTGTGGGCGGTGGCGAAGCGGGCGTGGTTCGGGTGGCG
>NW_008580168.1:21142-28352 GCF_000520115.1 Aphanomyces invadans
GCTGTTCTGCGACCGCCGCACGACTGTCGCCCGCTTCGTATCACGTCGTTTCACACCTTTTGCCAAGTCACCCGCGTCGTCTGCACTGGGCAGGGCTTCCTTCTACGTACAATCAGAAATGAAGCAGGTTGCGAGTTGGAGATACCGCTGTGGTCGAGATGGGTTCAGGTGTGATCGGCTTGAAAAATGGTTGGTGAGGAGGCGGTGGCGCCGGCTGGAGGTTTGCTTCCATGGCAGCATCGTCGTCACGAGCGCTGTCGTCATTGTCCCTTGGCTCGATGTCTTCGTCGTTGTCGGACTCCGAACTCTTGAAACCGTGTGGGCGGTGGCGAAGCGGGCGTGGTTCGGGTGGCGTTGGTGCCGGAGTTGAAAATGCATCACGCAACTTGGCCACCACCACCTATGCTGTGGCTCATTCCTTTTTGGCCACTGCACTCCGCTACGTGTCATCATCGTGGTCATGATGCTCGCAGTATTCACCTGCCGAGCTTGGTCACCGTGCTCAAGATCACCTGGACGCTAATTGCCAGATGACTGCTCATGAGAAAACCAAAACTGGGCGGATAAATGTTGAAGAATAAATTAGGAAGCGGCTCTGTTCTAGTTCATGTACAATGCCACGTGCAGTTGCAGTGCCTTGACTTTGGCTACAAGCAGTGTCATGTGCGACGCTCGATAGTACAATTCGTGGTTGGCATCGGTGACCCTGTTGATGGCTGTGAAGGCGTGAAAGTTAAAGTAGACGGCGTGCAGAATATCGGAGAGCTGCTCAAGTTGTTGCTGTTCGAGCAGTTCGACTGCTTGCGCAAGACTGTCGACGAGCCCAGAGTAAGGGTACAACTGGTTCCACATCGCCAAAGTCCACATTTCGCGAGCAAAGAAAAGCGTGCACATCATCTGGTCCTTGAGGATGGCGTCGTGCACCACCATCGGCAACGGCGACGCTGACTTCAATGCTTCCATGTGCTGGACGAGGTGTACAGCCCCCAAGAACTCGACTGCAAACAGGCGGCTTTCAAACGTGTACGGCTCTGCTAGAGCCCCACGTTTGCCCAGCAGGAGATACACCTCCTTCTTGCCATGCAAGCGTATATGCACGTCACAGGCTGCGTACTGCGCGCTTGGTCGCGACTGGCCAGCGATCGTGATCGTTCCTGTCGTGACTTGCACACTCAAGCTTGTCTTGGCCTTGCCAGGCCCGATGTTCAGCCGGTCCAGCACCGTCGGGTTGTACAGAGTGGAGAAGTGGCATGCCACGCCGTGGTCCGTCGCTCGTTTTTCCAGGCTGGGGCCGAGCAGCGCGGACACGCGTGTGAGCACGGCCATCGCGAGTAGAGGTCTGGAGCGGCAGGCAAAAGATGAAGTGGCCCAGAGCTGCTTCCTCAGAAAACGATTTCTCTGCGCCAACTCGCATGCGTGTCATGGACAGTTTATTGAAGTTTCAAATCACGTGGCTATCGACGGAGTTTCCCGCCCTGCGATTGGCCCAAAGCTGATTTTTCCGGATCCGGATAGCAACCAAAGGCTGCGACCAGGTGATTTGCAGCACGCACCGGATATTCTAGATGTTATCCGGAGTCTAAGTCGTATCCTTGGCACCTGTGGCCAACCAAAATGTGTATTCTATGTTTCGCTGGAATTGGAGAAGGGGGTACTCCTTGCGTTCGTCTTACCAAAGCCAACGTTCTCAACATTAGAGAGTTTAAAGTCAATCGACTTTCATATGAGTCATTGCATTGTGACTTACGCAGTTGGGCTGAATTCATTAAAAAAATTTGAGCCAATCAAAACGATCGTTGGAATTTCGATTGAATTTGGCGCGACAGATATATTTTCGTGGATCCTGGGAAAATCCCCTTAACAAAGGTTGTGAAATTGCAAACGATAAATTGGGTGATGCAAATACCCTTGCTGATTACTCTGACGCGCGTTCTCGAGTGTTGAGCTGACCAATCCAACCTCAGTTTAGCAATTATGACCAATCAAAATGGAACATGCTCGTCCGCTAGCGGCATTTCTCGACATCGCCGCGGCTCGCCAGACGTCGGTCGCACCGGTTTTCCGCGCTACGTTGAATCTGTCTGTCTGTCGCGTGTGTCGCAGCAATTCCATCGGCGTCGCTTCCAAAATGGACTAACGGTGGAGCGGTTTACGTGAACGTTTGCTGCAATAGCCGCTTTGACGCCTTGGGGTGGTATCGCGGGTAAACCTGACCTGTGCGTTTTTGGATGATCTGCTCGTGCTCAAATAGCAAAAACATGCCCATGATCATGGTGTCAATGGCTCAAAATATGGGTCGACACGACCAACACCATAACTGCTTAACCCCGAAACGGCATTGCGCATGGGAGTTCTGTCGGCCTTGAGGTCAACGTAGATATGGGTTCGGGTTTTTGATGGAAAGCCACGTCATATATATCCGGATGTCCGGATAAACCGTTGCATCCTTCAATAGCAAAACAAGATTGACCAAAGTATGCACAAAAAATGCACAGCAACATAGTACAATTCGAAATACAATTTAGTTTGTCTTGAGCCAATCAATTTGCCATTTCATGAATTTGCACCAATCCATGCGAAGGATGTCACAGTTTTGGCCAATGGATGCCCTAGAATCGACACACTTGAAACCTTGAGATGTTCGACCATATTCAAGCAATGCAAGCGTAGAGTGAAAAAGGGGGAGTTCGATTGCCTAGATGCACTGCTTCCACTTCTACTACTACTTGGTTTACCTTGCGGACTTGATTGACGTGAGGTCAAGGCTCCCACGGAAGATGATGAAAATACAGCATGCAAAGGCTTTAAGTGGGGGATAAGCTGTCGAGCTGTTTATTACAGATGGAATACAGGCAAGAATGACTGAATTAGGGTGTAACGACAAGAGGGCGACCACCAGTGAAAGGTCACACATATGTATGCTGTCTTGAGATATGTGAAACATTTACATGTTTCATGGAATAGTTGAATTGAATCGTCGCATGAAATCTGGGTGAAATGTCTTGACACCCCGAAACCTCACGGAATTTTGCACGACAACAAATTGTCTCATAACTGAATGATGAAGTTGAATCCAGGGATGCTGGGTTGATATCACGCGGAGTTTGCATGACACATTTCAATTTGCGATGACAATCCTACTGAACCAGCGCAACTCGCCGCTTGACGACGACCGCGTGCTCTGCGTCTTCCATGCTGTGCAAGTACCCACGTGCCTCTTCAGCAAACTGAACAATTACTTTTCCCAACCCACTAAGCTTACGGTCTTCATCAGCGCTGGTATTGTGAAGATTGAGCACAACATTTACGCCACTGAAATCGTTGCGGCTGATTTGGGCATCGTGCAACGGAATGAACACTCGGTATTTCTTCACGAACCAGCCCACAAGACAACCCTTCAGTTTGATTTTCCCTCGCCACTCGAAGCGCTCCACTTTGTTGGGACTGTCGACCTCCTCCAATACATTCACGCGTTGCGAGGGCCTCAAATGGATGCAGCTTCTTGCACTCTAGAGCACCACATGAGGCAAACGCTCGACTACGCTGAGATGCTGTGGGAACTGGACCTGTGGCGCCGGTCGGCGTCGTACTACTCGATTCTGGAGACGCTGAGCTACGCGCTTCAGGAACTCCACTGTGACGACGTGCACTTCGGGGCGATTCAGAAGATGCTTGGGGCCCTGTGCGACAAATTTGAGTGCGATGCGTCCTTCGACCAGATCATTCATGTGGACGGGCAGGATTTCCACTGCATAACCCCACTGTCTGTGCTTTTAGCCAAAATCACGGCTCTTTTCACGCATGTGTCGTCATTTTGACTAAACCTTCGGCATTAATAAAAAATATATCGGACAACTAAAAATATACTCACAATGGTAATTCGAGGATTAGAGGACCTGACAGAGCGATGTAGGCTAGCGAAAATAATCGAGAACGAGATTGCATCGTGAGCGCCTTACAATACGCAGAGGCATGGGAGAGCTGGAGGCACCCGGCAGGCATTTTCTTCGCCATCATCATCGAAAAGCCTATGGCATTCAATTAGTAGTTGGGTTCGTCCGAGGTCGAGATCCTTGAGGTCCAAGTGTATATATGTTGCAACGACTACTGTAGGGTTCAAGGGCAAGTACGCAGTCACTTAAAGTTAGTGTAGTTGGCGCAATGTACACATAATGCCCTCAATTTGGCTACGAACAGCGCAATCTGTGATGGGCGATAATACTTTTGGCCATCACTGGTGCCCATTTTGTTCACCGCAGCATGAGAGAAGAACTGGTCGTGCAGGTCTTCAAAGATGACTTTGGCATCGTGAGCATGGCCATGTCGTAGCAGTCCACCGGCGGATTCCAGCAATTCCAGCATGTTGGAGTACGGAAATAAGTGGTTCCACAAGGCAAGGGTCCACATTTGGTCCGCGTACCAAACAGTATTCGTGACGTGCTCGAGCAGAACCATGTCGTGGGCCGGGCATGCACACACACATACTTTGTTTCGAAGGGCGTGAATGTGTTGGTTAAGATGGATGGCGCCGACAAATTCAGCTGCCAACAAGGGGCTGTCAAACGTGTATGGCACGAACTCGGGTGATTGAGGGCCCTTGACTCGGACTTCCTTCTTTCCGGCCGCATCCAAGTGCAGGTCACAGGGAGCAACGGATGTAGCAAATCCATTCTGAGTCAGCGACACCGCCCCCGTGTCGATTCGCACGAAAAATGATGCCATGTGTGAACGGTGGAGCTTGAGTTTGTCGAGAATTGTAGGGTTCGGGACAACGTCGAAATCGGCCCCAATAACGTCAGAATTCGATCCGAGCACCTTTGTGTCGTTGGAATCGAAGAGGATCGAGTTGAGCTTGACAAGTTGGGCGGACATGTAGCAATTTGAAGTGGCTCAAGTCCAGTGGCGTGTATTTCTCATCCATGGTGAATTTACACTCGCTCTCTTGACGACAAGACGAGAAAATTGGAGATAAATTTAAACCGTGTGGCTGCACATGTTGACATTTGGGATTGGAACGTTGCATACGGCCTTGCCACGAGCGTGTAATTTGTGAATTTCAAAAATGCGACTCATTTCGCCTAGCCAGCATGCAATATTCCAAAAAAAACATTCATCGTGCATGGCACACATTCGAAATCGCAACCACGTTGTGCTTGGCCAAGAGATCGGAGCAATCCTTCGGGACGGCCTTCTCCAAAGCTACAACGGCGTTTCGCTCGACTACTTAAAGGGACAGGTCGGATGCCGCTAACATAATAGCACCAATATGTATCGACAGCGACGCATAAGAGCTGCAGAGTGGATGGCGTTGGCAGGATGTGAATGGCTCCATTCGGACATTTGATTGTTCTGAGACAAATATTTTGCAACATTCAATTGGACAGCAGAATTATCACCCCTTTTCAAATTTATACCGAATGTCTTTACGTGGCTCTACATCGAAGTGCACGACAACGTTCTGACTCGCGCGATCTTTGAGGGATAGAGCAAGCAACATAGTATTGTAGCTACGGTGATGTGCGACATTCAAGTGGATTCTTGGAAATTGTATCGCATATGAGCCACATTTGTTTGTTCACGCTTGAAGCGCTCAACAATGAGGGTCTTCGGAGTTTTTGCGATGAGTCGTCCACGTGGTCGTCGTACTGAAGCGCAGAAGTGATGTTGAAAACGTTGAACGCATTGGCGACCGTGATTCAATCTCAAAATTGCAATGCCGTTGGGGAATGCGTGGAGTTGCAACCGGCGATACGTATGGTTGCGCTTGTTCCACTTTTATTGTAATTGCCTGGGGGATTCTCATGTTTCACAATTGTGGAAACAGACGAGCTCAAGTCGGGGCTAATGTGCCATGAAAACGAATATAACATTTCTGTTGTGTAGCGAACAAAGGATTTGTTCGTGTTAACATCTCTGACGTCCGAGTCGACCATCGTCGACGTTAGTTCTGCGTTGGTCTAGCTCTTGCTCTTGGTCGTCCACTCGGATGCACCTTGATCTGATCATATGTCGCCATCAAAATCTGTCATTTGACCATGGTGTTGTTGAGTTGGATTCACTCCACCCACTCGATGGAGTTTCGCTGCCTTCGCTAGTAATCATCTATGGCAAGGCAAAGGTTTGGGGTTTCGAGAACGCTGGCGAACCCTTTGCTCTACAACTTGGCATGCTAAGTGAATGTAGTCATTCGGATTGACCACTGCACCTTCAGTTTGAACGGGGGGACACGATTTCATGTAGTCGCATATCGTTTCGACGATTTTATCGTGTCTCAGTTGCAATGGCTTCCCACGTCACGAGGAATCGAATGCAGTAGAAGCCCCATCGCTGCAGCTGACTGAGGTGTTCGTCAGATTCGGTCAACGGGAACGGCCTGTTCACACACGAGATGGACGTACTACCTGGAGCTGACGACGGCACCTTCGTGGACCCGCCAAGGTTCACGCCTCGAAGGAGCACCACGCGACCGTCTGCGTCCACGAAATGGCCATTGCGCAGCTCGAGGTGGAACGACACAGATGACGCCATGTAGTGTTGGAGGCACAGGGGAAGTTCGACAGGTTTGTCGCTCAACCCCGAAACCCCCAAATGCCTTAAAGAGAGCATCGAACTAAATTGGCACCGAGCCTGCTCTTCATCACTAAATATTTTGAAGTCATCACAATATAAATAGTTCGACGGCATATTTACTTTACTCATCATATTATATTCTTCATACGAAGTAGCAAAATAGACGCTATGGAAAATGTTTCGAGCGCCATGCATTTTGTAATTTGCGTAAATTGCCTACAACCCGACAATGTACTGAATTGGGAAATTGCACTTTTGCAGTGTTCCCACTCACAACTGACGACATGGGTCTTGCAGTCGTTCGTGGCAACTACGACGCACTTTCACATCAGCCATGAAGCTCTTGGTTCTAGCTGCCGCCGCCTCCGTGAGTGCTGCCACAATGACTGGTGCCAACTCGACGACCCGGACGTTCAACTGCTCCCAGGGCAAGGACTTCCGACTTATCGGGGATGTCTCGAACATTGCCAAGCCGACTGCCCAAGACTGCCAGGCAGAGTGCGGAGCCAACTGCAATGCCCTCACGTACTACAATGGCGTGTGCTACTTGAAGTGGCTCACGCTGGAGCAAATTCGGACCCAACTCACAGACAACGATCAAGTCATTGCGTGCACTTTGAAATTTAACAGTACTAACTCT
>NW_008580168.1:29181-40804 GCF_000520115.1 Aphanomyces invadans
ACGACGATGCGTACTAGACAGCGTATTGCACGGGTCTTTAGCACCCTGCAAATACATAATTAGAGAACACAATGTCACCGTCAGAATGTGAAATTTATTTGGCAGCTTTCAAATGGTAACGATTGTGGCAATTGGGAACGTCTTGTAGGAGTTGGCGTCGCTTCTCCACTTCGTCGCAGTTGCAATCACTGATCCTCGCTCTATCCATGCGCAGAAAATTCACTAGTCCCAATGTGATAGCAATAGCTACATATACGCCGAAGTTGCCCATGGCCTGAAGTTGCTTGACCACATCGTTGGAATAGGAATGCAGGTAACCAAGGCAATCTCGACCCTCTTGATATCTTTAAGCGACCTTCTCCGTTCCTTTCAACCAAATGAATCCCCAGCGACGACGCTTGGGATTCGTGTTTCGCAGCGCAATGGGCTTCAGACAGCCAGCGATATCTACAGCCTCTCAACCCTTCCAATTGCACTGCATCCCCAGCAAGCTCCGACACAGAGAGGAGAGTCGAACCAAGACTAGCGCAGAATGAATCCATCGCCACCAAGGCCATGTGCGCTTGCTCCGCCAAAAGATTTGGTGCGAACGTTGTGCCGTCTTGTCGCACGCACGGTCAACAACGACACAACCACGATCGTTGTACACCTTGGCGGCCAGGGGTTTAGGGGTTTTCGCCGTGCAGCCAAACCCCTGAAATATGCACACATTGCTACACAGGTATACTTTAATGAAGATAATATATATTGAATCTTAATATACTTGAATACATATTTTCAAAACTACTTTTTAAAAGTTTGACAAAAATGATTTCATAGGATATTCTATTTGTTGAATTGGGGAAAATGTGCAACAACGTTGAAAAATGATATAAATACTGAAAACTGCAGCACGCCATTGGCCGAGGTGATATCATGAAAGCAAAAATATAACCTTGAATTTTGTATTGAATCGTTTACGGGTTCCAAATCATTCCGGTTGTATTGTCGTTGCTTCGTGTGGTCTAATTGTGATTTGACTGCCCCAAGACGGCATCAACGCATCACTTCAGATCTCTCTCGCTCCATCGGATGAAGTTCGCCCTGATCGTTGCCTTCGTGGCCGCCACCGTCCATGCTGCCGCCCCCAAGTCGTTCCAGTGCTTTGAAGGAAAGGACTTTTTCGGGCACGGAGATGTCAGCAACGTTCCTGGCGGTACTCCCGAAATCTGCCAGAAGGCTTGCTCTGAAGTCCCGGCATGCAACGCTGTTGCGGTTGCCCTCTTTGACGGCAACTGCTACCTCAAGACACTAACCCAGGATAGTCAATCCCGCTTGGTTGACAAGACTGACGTCATCACATGCGTTGATGTTACCTTGACTGGCGGCGCCAACGCTGGTGGGGCAGGGGGTGCCGCCGCCAAGGAAAAGTTCACCGCCTCCGACGACGACGATGACGACGATGACGACGATGACGATGATGACGATGATGACGATGATGACGATGATGACGATGATGACGATGATGACGACGATGACGATGATGACGATGATGACGATGATGACGCATTGTTCGATGAAGATCAATTCGATGGCGATGTCCCCGACAGCTTGGCCGACTCACTGAGTGCCGACGAAGACGGCGCGCTGTACTACGAAAGCGACGTCGACGACGATGGTCCGTATGAATCGGACGTCGTGAGTCACGATGCCAAGTCAGACGATGACGATGACGATGACGACGATGATGACGATGATGACGACGATGACGACGACGATGACGACGATGACGATGATGACGACGATGACGATGACGACGACGATGACGATGATGATGACTACGTTGAATAGGTCTGCAGCCGTACAGTAGTCAGTTTTGCGTAATTTATCCTCGGCCAAGCGTATACTTGCGAGTTGAGTTCCTGGGGACACTTCGACTGACAATGTAGATGGCCTTTGGGAGTGCGGTTAGTGGTATGAGCAGGGTTGCCAGCCTTCGAGATACGTCCACCTTCTTCCTTTAGAATGGTGTCGCCATGGGAAGCACTTGCAAATCTGGCGACCTCGCCCTTTGTGGTCGACACGACGGTGCTGCATTTTGTCATGGAATCCAATGACCACGAGCAAGGAAAATTGGGCTGGCTACCACTCACACCAAAGCAGGCTTACAGTAACCCCCCTCTGCGCGAAAGTAACAGCATCGCGTCGCTCGAGCGCTGGACGGGACCCCAGTCAGTCGATTGGAATCATGAACATGCACGTGGGTGGACGAGGCCCCTATTTGTTGCCAATCCTATGGAAGATGCTGCGGCAACTTCGCTTGACGGAAAAAGTAGTCATCAAAGACGATGGAAGTTGAAGAATTCGGGCATTAATGAAATCGACCTCTCCTGATGTGTTTCTCCTTGGAGCTTTGCCGACCTGACAGAACGCATGTGACGACGTCCTTCTTATGGACAACCTTGGTAAGAACGTCGTCTTGAGCAACAACCTTCAAGTAGCACCGATTTTTGGTGAACGCAAGCGCGTTGCACATGTCGTCCGACGTGCATGCGGCTTTGCACTCGTCGATGGTGTCAATTGCGCTGTTGGAGAGGTCGCCATGATGGAGGAAGTCCTTACCCTTGATGCAGTCGTAGGAGGTTGATGCTCCGGTGGTTTCTTGGATGAAAATGAGGAAGAGCAGAGCCAGCGCAAGCTTCATCGTCGTCTCGCCGGGAAGAGGAGAAATCCAAAAGTGAGCGATTCAATTTATCTCGGAATTCTAATCACGTCGATGGATATTAATACAATCATCGAGGTTTTATTGAATATTTAAATTAATGTCGTGGTAGATTGCAGTGCCGGATATGCAACGG
The DNA here is from genome assembly GCF_000520115.1 of Aphanomyces invadans. Classification (NCBI taxonomy): domain Eukaryota; phylum Oomycota; class Saprolegniomycetes; order Saprolegniales; family Verrucalvaceae; genus Aphanomyces; species Aphanomyces invadans. The sequence continues at coordinate 32,019 of NW_008580168.1, forward strand.
ACGGCATGACGATCGTCGTCTGGGTTGAAGGCGACGACCGAGAGATGCGAGCGCTGCTACGTCGCTGCGATGTCGCGCTCACTCAGTCATACACACGAGAGCTCTCCTCTCCACGGTGCGCCCTAACTTGGGCCTTGTTGAACACCCCGAGACCCTCAACAGTGCTTCTGGAAGTCCGGATAATCCGGATACCAGACCTGGTCATTTCCGATTTCCAAATGTGGCGACAACGAGTGTTCGTCCGCAAGGCCACGATGGCGGCCGCGACAGCCGCATGGAGTGCTTCGACGGTGATATGCCAAGGTGACGACAAGGTAGTATATGTGGAAGAGGCGTGATCTGAAGCGCGTCACCAGATGACACCACCTGAGCTCACTGCGTACCTGAAACGCAACCTCGCGGCGTTCCGCCAAGATTTTACCAAGTCTCATCCGAACATCACGACTCAGCCCATTCAGGTGTCCCACCAGAACAACGTTGTTCGTTTGTCGTTCATGTCGCCATCCACATCGTCCACATCGCCCGTCCATCGTTTTCTCCGCGACATTGGTATCTCCGTTGAAGTCGTTCCTTCCACGTATGAACGCACTCCCCCATGACTCGATGTTGTTCATGTTTCGCATCAATACCAGGACCGACGATACTCTCAACTACATCTTTACGGATGCTTCAGGATCGTTTCAATGGCTCCCGGCGAAATCTAAGGATAACTTGTTCGTGTTGTTCAAGGACCTTCCCATCTCCCGCACGGAAGTCGATGCTGTCTTGGCGGCGTACAAGCACGCGTTCTTGTCGCTTCCATCGTCTTCGTCTAAGAAAACTTCTCCCGATGCTGCAATTTCTGCTCTCCAGCAGCTTGGTCTCGACGTATACGATGCGACCACAACAGAGGATCTGACATGGGATGCTCTGGTGCGCACTTTCATTCCAATCACGACAAGATTTACGGCAATCCTTGCAGGCTGGTTACGACGAAGTAAAGCAAGAAATCGATGACACGGTCATCTTGGCGCTACAAAATCCCAGTTTTTACGAAAACATTGCCAACCACACGCGAGAAAGGTCGGTGTGGCCGTGCGCGTCGATCTATGCTGATTTCCTTTACCACATCAATCTTATACGTCCAGATTCGAGACAAACCGACCTCGGGCAATTCTGTTTGAAGGGCCGCCAGGCACTGGCAAGACGCTGTCTGCGCGGATCATTGCTTCGGTACCCATCTCCACATAGCATGTCGACGTGGTTGCGAATGCTGGGCTACGTAGCAAGCAAAGGTGCCGTTGATTCACCTTCCTGTCGAAAGCATTGTGTCCAAGTGGTATGGCGAAAGCGAACAAAAGCTGGCCAAGATCTTTGACGCGTGCGACCAGCTCGAAAACGGCGCCATCTTGTTTATCGATGAGGTGCGTCACTCCTCCATGCCCATTTCAGAGAATTCATCACGACAAAATAGATTGATGCACTGGCATCCGACCGATCGACGGGGAACATGCATGAAGCGACCCGTCGGCTCTTGTCGGTCCTGCTTCAAAAGGTTGAAGGGTTCTCGTCGTCGCAGAAAGGTATGGTATTCTTCGGATGGTGCTGAAAGCATACCGTGTGTGTTGTGTGCCGTAGTGACACTGATTGCCGCGACGAACCGCAAGCAAGACCTCGACAGTGCATTGCTGAGCCGATTCAACTTGACGATTCGCTACGACTTGCCTGACCTGGCTACACGACAAGCAGTCTTTCGTCGGTAAAGAGGTCGGTCGTTGATGCGCCTGACAAATATGCTAGGTATGCCAAACAACTGAGCAACAATGACTTGCATCAACTCGCGGCCACGACTGCAACGTGGTCGTGCCGGGACATCAAAGAGGTATGTCGGTCGCGTGCTTGGAGGCAATGGGGAGAATGCGAACCGTATGAACGTAGCTGTGTGAATACACTGAACGCAAGTGGGCATCGCAAGTCTTACGCAGAGAGCAAAAGAGCCCCGTGCCAACTCTAGAAGCCTACGTCTCGGCCATTGATCACCAAGCATCCAAGCGAAGCAGCAACAGCGTGCATATATAACTCAAGCCACAGCTTAGGACCCAAGGAAGGCCCGCGTGTAAACCACCATAGCGTTCGAACTGCAGTGATCAGGTTCGTTTCCTCAACCTGAGTAATGTCGCATGGGGTTGTCTGCTCCAATATTAGCCAATACAAATCGAAAATGCTTAATTTATGCTGAAGAAAGCCGAACCATTGGACAAGAGCATTGCATATGCATATAATTGGATAAAATTGTACAACTGGGGATTCCTTCGAAGGAGGGCATGACTGGATCGGTCAAGAAGGCGCCTGCGGCATCGAAGCGCTTTCTTTCCCAATTCGGAAAGAGCGCACTGGGCATCATACTCGCGCTCGAGAACCAGTGTCATGACGGTCTGAAAAAAGGAGCGTGAAAACAAGTGTTCGAAAGCTTGATGTGGAAAAATTTCGGATACGGGATAGTCAACCGGAGAGTTGAGCCTAACCGGATAAATCAAGTGGAATTATCCGGAATTGTTTGAATTTCCCACGCAGACTCGGTGACCAAGATGGAAGCCGTGGTGAAATCTCTGAGGAAGCTCGAGGGAGATGACTCGTCCAAGCCGCACACGTTGCAAGCCCTGGAGTTGTTCGTTTCCATGCATCCGTCACCAAAGACTCTTACGGTCCATGCACACTTCCTGGAGCGGCTGGTTCCGTCTAAAGACCATCGACAACGTATCCCGACGCCAGTCCCCATCTCCAAGTCTCCGAGCTTGTGCCTTCAAGGATTCCAGCTCGCCCTGAAAAACGAAGACCTTCCGTCACTTCTGCTTGCAAGTCTTCTTGTTCTCAACCTCAACCGCGACGTGGTGACCTTCAAGCAGCCATTTACATGGGAAACGATGCATTTGCAACTTGCCAAGAAGTTGCTGGACGCAATCCCTCAAACAAACGACACGAACAACTCCCTCGGGCGGTCGCTTGTGTGGCATCACATGTGTGAATGCCTCGCGAGCCTAAAGTTCATTCCTAGCGGCCACGACACCACGATTGAGTGGGGTAACGTATCGAAGCGCCTAAATGACCAAAGTCCGCTGACGCCGTTCCTCGAAAAAGTGGTGCTGGTGTGTCTTCAAGTTCAGCTCAATATGCAGGAGCATACTCATCTCCTCCCTCTATCACTTCCGCGAGCATCTATGACAAAGATCACTTGGGACTCGTGCTACCGCATCATTTGGAAGCATGCCAGCTCAATCACATCACCGTCCATCGTCTACCACCTGCGGAAGGAAGGGCTGCGATGTCTTGTGCACGCGAATTCGACCTGGTGGGTTTTCGTCCAGCAGGTACACAACATCTCGAAATTCGTAGACTACGAGCCTGACTTGGATTAAAACGAGATGTACAAAGCCGCTATGCTGTACGAAAAATATTCGCAAGCCAAGCAAGACGCGTTGTACTGCGATTTTGCTCAGAGCCTGAAGCAATTGCATCAAGTGTCGCCGGCGGTACTGCTCATGACGAATCTTGGGCATCCCCCGACGCTTTTCGTAGGCGCCATTAGAGCACTGGTTGTCCGTTTTCTTGTGGCTCGAGCACTGGGTCAACAATTGCATCAACCGCTCCCTTCTCCACCAAACTCTTGACCTTCTGCGCGCTGAGTGTCCACATCCTTCGCTTTTGGACATGCTGGGCTCCCAACTGACGGAGAAGTGGCCCTCCACGCTCGTTTTGCCGCTCAAGTTGCCCTCCACGTTAATTCCTCTGGCTTTTCGAAATGCCAAAAAGGTGATTGACATTTGTCCGACTCTTCCCGCATTGTAAGTTGTTGTTCCTTTGAATCGATCTTCGACTCTCTCGTATCCCTCGCCAGATACAACCAATTGTTCGAGTGGTCGCGAGATCTCAATCAGCCGCCAGCCCAGCAACTGCTCTACCTCCGCTTGCTCATTCGAGCATGCCAAGACTTTCCAGCTGACGCCCTGACCCACCTCCATCGCGGTGTTTCCTACGTGAGGGACCCTGCGTTTGCCGAAATCGCTGAACGCGACTGGCATCTTATTGCGATGAAGTGGTTCAAAATGGGGTTGTACAAGGCGGTTGTGGACTGGTGCTCCGTGCTATCCCCACATTTCCCCAAGTGCTACTTGCTCTTGGGTCTCGCCCATCAGAAACTGCTCGAGTGGGCCATGGCGGTCCATGCGTGGGAAATTGGGGTGTCTCACGGTCATGTCGCCCTGGATAAGTTCACCCAACTCCTATTCAATGTCACGCCATCGATCGGATGCAGATCTCTCCAATCCTCCGCCATGGAGCCGCATCACGCTGACATAGCGCCTTTAATTGCCCACCAAGTCGAGTCGGTGTGGCTGGTGCAATGCCGAAAACAACAATGCTCCGACAGCGCCGTGTCGACGTTAAAGTATGGCCTTGCATTGTGGGAAATCGTCGATCGATCTAGTTTTCGACGACGCAAAGCCGTGGCGCTGGCAGAGTATTTCACCGAGAGGAACCCCCAAGCGCTCATGGACACGTACCACACGCTGATCCAAGGATGCCCCTGCTCCCGCGACAAGTGGGTCCTTCTAGTTGAGCAGCATCTCGTCGCCAGATACGCGTGCCTCCCCCTCCAATACTTCGACGCCGTAGAGGCTTTGTATTTGATATGGAAGGACTACGACCAACCAGACGTGGTGTTGCAAGCGGGGGCAACCCTCCTGGGCGTGACAGACCTCTACGTGAGTTCGTCATCGCGCTCGACGTTTTAATGTCCTCTTTATGCCAGGAAATTCCCAAGTCCGACCAAGTCGAAGCGGCGCATGACGCGCTCAACAGCGGCGACTACGTTCTCGCTGAATCGAGATGGAAGCAATTGTGCAAGGAGTCGTACCAACATGCATATGCGTTGGGACTGCAGGAATGCCTTGTCGAGCCCGACGACCCGTCCAAGATGTACTTGCAACTCGTCCACCTCGACGAATTCCACGCGTTCGCGACCGTTTTGTACAACTTGCAGCACCTCGCTAAGGTGTACATGGCCACGTCCCGGAACAAGTACTCTCCCCCTTGAACCCGACCTCGGATCCAAGCAGCATGGTTTCGTAGAGCGCTCCTGTACCTGCAATACCTCCAAAATCTGACGAAAAAGCTAGACATGTTGCCCGCGTCGCGGCAAATATCGTGTCTTTCGATCGAGTTTGCGTTGAACCAAGGCCTTTTGGGCGAAGCAGACGCCGAGTTGAGCCAATTGCGCGCCAATCCCGTCAACGAATCGTACCACTTGAAGCAGAGTTGCTTCGAGGATATCCTGCATGGCGACGTGCACACACTGGCAAGGACAGTGTCGCTCGCTACTCACGCGTACAAGAAAGCCAAGACCAAGAGCGTTCCGATGTACCCCAAGTTCCAGGATATCCTCGCCCTCGTGTATCGGAAATTGGCGCTCAACATGCCCGATCCAGTCCTGGCGTCACAAAAAGCTACCAAACTAAGTCTCACACGGGTCGATTCGAGACTCGCCATGCAGACATTGAGTCACGCACTGCGACGAAGGCGCACGCGAGAAGCGCTCTCCCAGAGCATGCACTCCCTCCAAGAAGCGTACGGGCTGTTCGCCGAAACCAAACGCAGCATTCATCACCATCCGTTCTGCATCGAGTACGTTTTGACTTGTTTGGAGAGCTTGAAGTACATCGAAGACCCTGCCATGCACGTCCAAATTCAGTGGCGGATGAGCTGGCTTTTGTCTGGCATGCCGTCGTCGGCATCGGGCATCGTGCATGACACGACGTCGTTTCAAAAGCGCTGGACCTCGTCTGCGGTCCCGTCAGATTGGAATGTTCTCGTGCTGAAGAAATGCAACGACTCCGATTTGATCGTGCATCGTATTCAGGTGAGCCCTCTCGCACTGCGTATGCCCATGCAGGTCGCGCAGGATGATGCGATGGTGGGTAGAACAATGGGGCGAGCCCTGTCACGGTGGTCCTGCCTGGCTTCGCCATCGACAAGTTCATGAAAGCAACCGCCCTCGTGATAGAACGCTCCAAGTGAGTCGATTGCTCGATCGTTGTCCCGATGGATTCACTTTGATGATAGAGACACGCTGTCTGGGCATACGGCCGAGGAAGCTGCAACGTGGACGTCGAGCCAAAAGAAGCAGTGGTGGAAGCAGCGCGTGCATCTGGACGGTCAGCTCAAGCTCTTGGTGGACAAAGCTTTGGTAAATGCAGTTGTGTTTCCCACTCGCTGTGGCAATATGAGTGACACTAAGTTTGGACAGGCTCACCTGTCCTTTTATCGATGCCTCCTCATTCCTCGCCCGAATCCTTTACCAATTGACGTGGAAACCTCCATCGCTGCCATCTTCAAGCGGCACCCGGCATTGTCTCCGATGCACCAAGAGATTATCTCGTCGCTTATGTACACATACGCCACCCATTTAGTCCACGAAGATTTGGTACAACATTTGCGACACCTCCCTCTGTCCTCGTTGACCTTCGTTGGGCGAATTAGGTCAAGGAAGGGCTCAAATTCTGCGGCGTGCCGTGGACGTCTCAGAGTCTCCCTCGTCAGTCTGCCACGATGGCGGTCCCTCCCGGCTTGACGCTACTGTCCACGAATTTGCATGGGTTTCCGTGGGAAGGGCTGTTTCCGCCAGGGTTTCCGGTGTCGCGGCTGCATTCGATGGCCCCGCTGTTCGATGGCGTCTCATGGTCGGTCTCGAGACAATCTGTGCACTACATAGTCAATCCTGGCGGAGATCTGCTGAACACGGCAACGTTTTTGCACCCGATCCTCACACGAGGTCGGACCGAGTGGCAGTGGAGCACGTGCGACGATCCGTCCGATGCAGCGTCGATATTTGCAAAGGATGTGTTCCTGTACTGCGGCCATGGTTCGGGCGAGCGATACATTGGGAGGCAGGTTGTGGAGCACCTGACGAAATGCCCCGTCGCCCTTCTCATGGGGTGCAGCAGTGCGAGGCTCACTCCGTTTGGCTTGTACGAGCCGGAGGGTATGCTGGCCAGCTATCTAGAAGCCAAGAGTCCGGCGGTCGTCGGGATGTTATGGGACGTAACCGACCGAGACTTGGACCGCCTCAGTCTTGCTTTGCTCGAGACCTGGTTCAACACGGACGCGTCGCTATGCCAGGCGCTGGCGAATGCCCGGGACGAGTGCAAGCTGCCCTGCTTGAATGGACTCGCGGCAGTTTGCTACGGACTGCCTGTCGTGGTCAAGCCAGGACTGTAAAGTTATAGAGAGTCGTATCGAAGATTGTGTTGAGTGGCCGAAACCAGCGCAGGGGTGAGTTGGATTTGCATGAAGCAAAGCAATGCACACAACGGAAGACGTCGTTCGTGGCAGAAGGGATTCGAAGCAGCATCAACCATTGTTGATGGGAATGTCAACGATCGTGCGCATCCATTTTCCTCGCGACGACCACTTGATGTATCGTCCTCGTCATGCCGATGGGGTGCCTGCCCACGGCGATATGGCCTTTTCCCCAAGTCTGAAATACGTAGCCCATCACACGAGCTGCTGGAGAACGTCGTCATGTTTGCCTCGGGCTACCGACATCAGGAGCGAATTCGATCGTTTGCCGACGCGATTGTCGCCGACACTCTAGCTACCGCCGAAGGGTGCAATGTCACAAGGCCCGTGCTCGACTGACCGAGACCGTGGTGCCACGTTCGAGTGATGGCCAAACTCATGTTCGACCTCGGCAACTTTGGCAGCCCCACCACCGAGAATTCTACGCCACACACGGGATAAACATTTTGTTTCTGTATCCCTGGCACCGGCAACATGTCCATGAACGAGGCCGAACCCTCGACTTCTCCCAAGCAAGACGGACGAGATACACCGAACGGGGACAGAGGAAGGGCAAGTGAAGTCGAAGGCATTGGCACGAGGTTTGACAAACACCTGATGAACCAGGAAGACCAGTCACCCTTGGTGTGCTTGGGGCTGTTGAATGCGCTCGACGGCGTCAGGGGCAGCAACGGAACTGCCGTGACGACCAACTGTCGGGACCAACTCGAGGACGCCCTCCTGCGCAGCGGTCGCCTCGACGTCCACCTTATTGTCGACTGTGCCCACAATCGAAAGCAAAGAGAGGGCCAAGGTGCGATCGTACACCCTCGTCGCAACCGCCCCAGCGTACGAACGGGCGGCAGCTCTGGATGACCGTCCAGTGTCGATCGCATCTGACTCGGTGCATCGCGACGACAGGTGTGGCGAATTAATGGATGTGACGCACGATATCGACGAAGCCCATGACATCGTTGCCGACGGACCTAAAGACAAAGCTGACAACAAGGCGGGATATTGCTACGGAAGTAGAAAAAGTTGTGATACAAGAGGCGGCCGGCACATTGGAAAAGCTCGTGTGAGCTTCGATTGCTTGAGACACTATCGCATTCCCTTTGGCATCCCACTGAGATTCTTTCAGAGTTGGAAGGGCAAGGCTGCGATTTTGAGAGCTGTATGTGTAAACTCAATGGCTGGGCCTTCTCAAAGCCACGCTTGTCAAGAGGCGCAAGCATGGACTCTACCGAAAGAACGATTCGTCGGTTAGTCAAGCGGATCGAATTATGTTAGAGGAGCATGGGCTGCGAACAAAGTCATTCAGGTCACGTTTGAATGCTTCCAGCTTGTTGTAGAAGGCACGTAAGGACTGTTAGCATTGGACAAAGGGGGCAGTTGATACTTCATAACAATAACAAGCTAGGCTGGTTCGACATTTACTCGCCATGGAAGTCCTCTTCGATAACATCGTCGTCATC
>NW_008580168.1:44154-67937 GCF_000520115.1 Aphanomyces invadans
TCATCGTCATCATCGTCGTCGTCATCGTCGTCCTTCTTGGACTCGGCGGCAGCTTCTACCAAGACACGGCCTTCCATTTTGGAGGCGTCGATGGCGGCGACGGCGGCGTCCGCAGCGACTTGCGCAACATCCGCCACTTGGTTGGGGATTTGTTCGTTGGCCGAGACGATGGCAGCAGCGACAAGCGCGAGGAAGGCAAAGACTTTCATGGTGAGGATGTGCGGAGAACGCGGCAAAATGCGGAATGTGTCCGAGGAGGTGCCATGGCGTGCTGCTCGCTGGTCGACCGATCGACGGCGATTTCGTCGTCGGGTGGCATCGCCCCTCCAATCAAAACGCTCGAAATCTGTCGTTCGTCGTGCGAATTGTGGTGGATGTTTCGCTTCGAATTTTATCAAATTACGTCAGAATTATCTGAAAAAACGACAAAAATTCCCTGGATTCCTTACGTTGTCGGGAACGAGTGGAGTGAACGACCGACGACGCCGTCGGCACGACAGGACCGCCGTGAGAAGAGACTTGCGCGACACATCGACGCGGCGAACGATTCCACGAGGTCATTTGATCAGTGCTACGGCAACTAACGTCACTGCTGGTGGCAGTAGTGCTGTCTTCCGTGGAAGCTGTTGGCCGTCTGCCATGCTCAAAGAGTACACAAAGGGGATGCTAGCTTTCGCTTGAGGTGATGGTTATATTGCCGACCTCTGGGAATGCCAAGTGTGTCGAGAGGAGATACATGCCCTCGGTACGAAACAGTGTGCAGCTCAGCGGTGATGCATCCACATCGATATCAATCGAAACGGCACAACTTTCTTGGGCGGAAGAGGTGCAGGAGAGTCCTGAACAAACACTTGCTTGCGCTGTCGTCTGGGTAGTCAGGACCCAAGGTCTTGACGCTTGGCGATGCAAGGTCGTCCGGCGCGGCGGGCGTCCGTGCCTGTCCTCGTTGTCCCTTCGACGAAAGCAATTTTCGCTCAAAATATACATTGAAAATTGAAAATAGTTTGTTCAGCTATATATCAGGTTTGTTGCAACGCAATGAAGCCAGCCAGGTGCACACACCACGACGCAGGCAAACTGCGAAATGACGTTGGGTTTGGTTTTCATAATGGGATGCAGTTCGTGTCTACCGCGAGGACTTCGCCACGTCGCAACGTTGAGCGCCGGATCGGAGAATTGTGCTGCTCGAACTTGGCGGCGGCCGGCGGCAGACGTTGTTTTTTTTCCCTGAAAAAACGTTGTAGTTTTAATAAGACTTCGTATCCGTCAATGCATTTTTATTCAAAGTTGAGAAGAAAAAACGTTATTTTTGTCGATCGGACGACAACTAACCAGATTGAAGGGCCGTGTGATTGGTCGGATCTCCCAGCAAACGACGACCTTGGGATGGGGCGGCAGCGCAACTCATTTCCACACTTGCCTGTCGTCTCGATGAAAGTCTTCGCGTTCCTCGCCGTCCTCGCCGCCGCCATCGCGTCCGCCGACAACCAAGTCCAAAATGACGCTGCCCAGTTGGCCCAGCTCGCCGCCGTCGAGGCCGCTTCCGCTGCTGTCGACGTTCCGGCAAAGAACCGCGCCTTGGAAGAAGCTGCCGTCGAAGAAGCCGCGTCCAAGAAGGATGACAACGATGACGACGACGATGATGATGATGACGACGATGACGACGATGACGACGATGACGACGATGACGACGACGATGACGATGATGACGATGATGACGACGATGATGATGACGACGATGACGATGATGATGACGATGCCATCGAGTCCGACGTGGCCACTGGTGCTGCCACGGGTGAGTATGTCGAAACCAACTACATCGGTGGACGCCGCCTTGAAGCTGAAGGTGTTGCTGCCGTCGAAAGTGTCGAGGGTGTGGAAGCCGCCGAATCTGTCGAAGCCGTAGCGTCCAAGAAGGATGACGACGATGACGATGACGACGACGATGACGATGACGACGACGATGATGACGACGATGATGACGACGATGACGACGATGACGACGATGATGATGACGATGACGACGATGACGATGACGATGATGACGATGATGATGATGACGACGATGATGATGACGACGATGATGACGACGATGACGACGATGACGATGTTGTCGAAGCCGATGTTACTGCTGTCCAAGCCGACCCGTCGGATGAAGCCGTGATGTCCTCGCCGTAAATGTACTCGGCCATTTTTCTACGTTAATATATGAACTCAATGTATTCGATCAAAGAGCGGCCACGTCCGCTTGTGTCGAGGGGTTGTCGAGACTTGTTTACGGCAAGAACCATGCCATGGCGTAGAATTCATCCTACGTTGTCGTCGATGTTGGCGCGTGGGGTTGTCTGGCTTTAAGAAATGAACGGCACAGTTCGCCATACTCGACAGTTTGAGGAGATACGTGGCATGCAGGGAGCCACAACACTGCCGAGCCGAGACCGCAGTTGTGCCAGACGCCCATATCCTCCAAAAAACATCCACTTCACCGCAGTCCAAACGAGATGCCATCCCCACCCCGTTGGAGTTAGCACGCTAGCATTTTGAATCATCTAAATGAAATACTGCGTCCATGCAGGTCTCCAACTATGGCAAAGACTGCAACAAACGCCCAGAGTCAAGGTCACATTCCAACATCTCGACGCGCGTGGCTGCGGGGAACGGCGGCTTGAGAGCAATGGAAAACTGCAATGGTCGCAGCTAACACGACGTGGCATTGGCAGGACGACACTTGCTTGAAGTGTCGACGAGCATGCACAGACTCGGTCGACCCAGAAACAATTGCCGCACGTGATGGAGCCGGTCGCGACGGAGGCAGGGGTTGATACTTCGTGGGGGCGGCATCGCCGTGGTGACCGTTGGGGTCGTCGTGGGGCGAGGGGGGGGCACCAGTCCCACATGCATTAGCGAAGCAAGCAAGTTGATCTGCTGCGGTCAAGTCCTACAAATACAACTCCAATGGCTCCGCATCATTCAAACATTCGAGATCTCGATGAAGTTTCTTTGCTTCTCCATCAAACCTGGTTCCCCCGCGCGAGGATGTCTGCCGAACCCGCTTTCAACGGGTGTAGTCCACTTCGCCGTCGTCACGCTGCCTCCCCACATCACTTTTAAATGTCCACGTGCTACTTCTTCGCTCTCGTCGCCTACGCCGCCGTTGCCATCGCCCGACCCAACTGCACAGGAGTCGACTGCAATTACAACGCGTGTGGGACTACCTCCCCCCTCGCCCCACAACAACCCCAACGGTCACCACGACAATGGCCGCCCCCACGACGACCCAAGTGTCGACCCCTGCCCCCGTCGGGATCCGCCCTCTCGCGACTAGTGTTTCGAAGTCGACGGTGCCTGCGAAATTGCGTCGAAATAGGTGTGCACCCCTAGGTGCAGCTCAATTCATCAAAACAAGCAATAAACTGATCAAATGTCATCGAATTATTGCCACAAAAATTGGCGCTCATGCGAGCCCTTCGTCCCATACAAACTCCAAGTCGGACACGGGCACGTTAGCAGCCAGTCACTTCGTTTTCCCCGTCGCTCCAATTTGACTTGATTGTTGTATACTGGCCCAAACCTCCTGGCCATCTTTCCTGGCTCGTTTCACGAAAACGCGAGAAATCCTGCCTTTTCGACCTGGCTCTGAACACGAGAACGGACGAAATGGGTAAAATCAGCCCACCCGATCCCACACGGTGCATTTTCCCAGCTTGAACGGTCACAGCACGAATCGGACGTTCTAAAATGTCGCCGATTTCAAATAAACCAGAGTATATAGGCGCCGAAACGGTTAACGCGAGAGTTCGGTGGATATTCAAAAAATTCAAATGAAGTGATTTGATTGGTGGAATAGAAGCTTTTGAACCAATCACACGTGAGTTTCGGCGACAGACGTTACATTGCCACGTTCGGGCGAGAATATGTCGTCATTTTCGAATTTCACCCAAGAGACGCAAAGGACATGGCCCGCACCAAGCAGACGGCGCGCAAGTCGACCGGCGGCAAGGCGCCACGCAAGCAGCTGGCCACCAAGGCCGCCCGCAAGAGCATGCCTGCTACTGGCGGTGTGAAGAAGCCCCATCGTTACCGCCCTGGTACCGTCGCGCTTCGTGAAATTCGTCGCTACCAAAAGTCGACCGACCTCCTCATCCGCAAGCTTCCGTTCCAACGCCTCGTGCGTGAAATCGCGCAAGACTACAAAACTGACTTGCGCTTCCAAACCACGGCCATCTTGGCCCTCCAAGAAGCCGCCGAAGCCTACTTGGTGAGCCTCTTTGAAGACACCAACTTGTGCGCGATCCACGCAAAGCGTGTGACGATTATGCCTAAGGACATCCACTTGGCCCGCCGTATCCGTGGCGAACGAACTTAATCTACTGTCTTCTACCACGTGTCTCTTCCTTTCCTCGTAGCGGCATCTAAGTATTTAACTTTGTTCTTTCCATTGTTGACTTGACCTTGAACGAGAGGCATTCCTTCTCATGAGTTGTCTGCTTCCCGGTGCTTTTCCATGAACATGGCATACGATTGATCTCGAGGGTAGAGTGTGCCGGTGTTATTGGAGCTTAAAATAGGCAACAACTCCCGCACAGGATGCTTAAGCGGCTGAGCAATGTGTCCCGCGCGCTATCGCCAAAGGGATTCCAGCCTCAATCCCCGCAAAAGATGCCTGCCCAAGCAGGTTCTGTATGCTTCTCGTCGGATCCTGACGATCTCATCCAATCCATCCAGGGCCCCTGCCGCTCTCGCCACGATTGAAGCTGAATGGCATTAGTCAAGCTCGCCCTGAGGACAACCAGCAACAGCACCACTTCATTCCAGTGGTCGGAAGCCAAGCACCTGGTCTGACCGACGAAATTCTATCGCTTCTCAGCACTCTGATCCATCGCATGGACGAGATCAAGCCCAAGAAGCTTCGATCGATCCGTCTTGGCGGTATGAGTCGTTAGTTCTGCATGGTCTCTGACGGCGCCTTGTCCCAGGGGAACTGCGGGGACTCCTTGGCAAGGCGGAAGACGAGCTCGGTGCTCACGCAGACATGTTCAACACATACGTCGGCTGCCCTGGCCTCCATATTCAGATGCAAAACTTCCTCGCGAGTCTTCAAGGCCTCGTTCCTATCGTCGAGTCGTACGAGAACCATCCGTTTATCTCGATGGCGCTCGGTCATCGTCCTGACGGCCTCGCCGTGCTCTAGCATCCACGCGAAATCTTTCCTCGTCAATGGGTTCGTCAAGAAGAGCATTCAGTTTGCCTTTCAAGAAATTACGTCGTACTACTCGTCGATGGTAAGTCGGCGCTCGCATGCCGCGCTCCTTCAACTCTTTTTTTCTCTGGATATCGGCAGTTCACCAAGCTGTCCCTGGCTGTGGCCAAGGCGACCGGGTCTGCCGCGGAGGCAGCAGTTCTCGCGGCGCTGAGCAAGCCCGCGGACCCGCCTCCCACTGACGTTGAAGAGCCAGCAATCGACTACGGTCAGCACTGGATGAGGCAAACTGATCTCATTCACCACACCATTTTGGCAGATGCCATGTGCTTGGTGGCCCATCAGCATTTCTTTGGCCATGGCAAGGAAAAGGACTTTGCCAAGGCTTTTCGGTTGTACCTGGTGCGCAAGTCGTCCCATTACGTCGACGGTTCAATCAATTACCCCGTCTAGACGGCGGCGAAACATTCCCATCTTGATGCGATGGTTTCCGTGGGCTCCATGCTTCGCAACGGATGCGGTACGGAAGCAGATCAAGAGGCGGCGCTGCAGTGGTTCACGCGGGCAGCGGATGAAGGATCTCCAGACGGCGCTTCCAACCTTGGCCACGTCCTGGTACATGTTGTCGGTAGAGCAGCCAACGCTGAGTTAGGCACTTAGATGGAAAAAGCAGCACTCGTGGCAAACCCGCACAAGCAGCAGCAGCTGTACGCAATGGCGCTCGTGCGGCTGACTCAAGCGGGAGACCGCGGAGTCGCGGCAGCGCAATATGCTGCAGGTTGGGGGAGTTTTCGATGTCAGCAGCGGTTTTTCGCAGTCTAATCCGCGAGCTAGGCACGCTATACCATAGCAAAATCACCCCCTTTGATTTGGTCAAGGCCAAGGAATGGTACGTCAAGGCCAGCGCCGCATCCCACGCTGCCGCCGACCTCGCGCTTGGCCACATGCTGTTTGATCAAGATAAAGGCCTCTCAGCCCATTACTTCCAAAGAGCTCTGGCTTCACATCACGTAGGACATCCCTTTCGTGCGGTGTTTGCTTTACGGTTCGATGAATCGTACCATCTAGACGCTGCCGGAAGCAGACGCAGCCACTGCCGCTTACTTCCTCGGTCGAATTTACTCCTGTGGCGAAGACGTCCCGGCGGACGTCCCTCGAGCAGAGGCCTTCTTTCGGCAGGTACCTCCCTGATCCAGCCAAATGTCGCCACATCAGCATGCATCCATGTTCTCATCCAGGCAGCCGAAGCAGGGCATGTCCAAGCCACGTTGGAAATGGCGCAACGAAAGCTGGAAACCCCAGACGAAGCGCTGCGATATCTTGTGCTCAGCACGTCCACTCGTTCAGCCGATCAACTCGCCGAAGCATCGTTCCTGAAGGGTAAGGACGACTTGCCCGACCTGCTCCTGATGCTTGATCCCTGGTGCAGGCCAAGTATTTGAAAGCACCGCGTTTCGGTGTCTCAGTACAGCTTTGCTCCACTACACGGCCGCTGCGGAACAGGTCGTTATTTACGTGTTCGAACGATCGGACTGATCATCGGTGCAGGGGCACGTGGAAGCTGCCAAGCGGGCAGCAGCGATGCTGTATTCTGGCATCGTCGACACGAAGAAGGTCCCTCCTAACCGAGCCAAGGCCTTTGAACTGTACTCGGTCGCAGCGTTGAAGAAAGATCGCGACGCGATGAATGCGCTGGGGCTGATGCACGAAGAAGGCATGGGATGCCGGTTGGATGTGGACCGCGCGGCCATGTACTTCCGAGAGGCCGCTGCTTTGGGCAGTGCCCACGGACACTTCAATTATGGATGCTTACTGCATAGCGGCAAAGGCGTCGAGAAGAACGAAGCGCAAGCGACTTGGCACTTTGCACAGGTGAGCTTTGAAGGATGTGTTCTCAATAATGGAAGTCTGTCTAGGCTGCTGCGCTCGGGTACACCGTGGCAAAGAATCCGTGCAGATAAGTGTCCACCACGATGAAATGAAAGATGTAACCATACAAAAATGAAATGAATGACGTGGCACGCTATCTTTCGTGATCAATCAAGGGGGAGAAAACGAGGGCAGCTTGAGTGGTCACGCGCAGTCTACCGCGTCATTCGAGGAACCATGCACATATGAAGTGAATGACGTGGCACGCTGTCGTGCATTGACCGAAGAACACCCTCAAATATATGAGTGGAGGCCTTAAGTGGCTGAAAACATGGGCTGGAAGGATTGGAATGTAATTGGAGATGATAGTATGGTTAAGCTTTGAGGGACTTGGTCTTGGCGAAGCCGAGCGCCGCAGCGATGATCGAGTCGGACGTAGCACAGTCAATCGGGAGCCATGTGCGGGCGACGTTGTAGTGGTCGATCATGCGCAAGAAGTTGATGATATGGATGGTTGACAGAGTCCACACGATCGTGCCTTGAGCGATGAACTGGGTGGTAGTTTGGGCGTTCAGAATTCCCCACAGCACGAACGCGGCGACCGCTTTGACGATGCCATAGTACACCAAAGCTGTACGAAGCAAGGGAGAAGCCCAAGAGCTCTTGGCGCGGAAGAGGGCGTCGGCGATCAGCACAGGCTGCATCGTGAGAAATGTTGACACAGTGTACACAGCAGCAACTTCGACCGCAACGTTGAAACTCGTGGCAGCAACGATCAAGCCCAAAAGTAACACGTGGTGGATGATGGAGACGGCCGACTTCGGCGCAAACAACAGCGACCAGATGTATCCGCCGACGACGAGCAGAGTCGATGTGAAGAGAACGTGATGTTCGTTCGAGCTGTAGTTGAACGAGATGTGCTGGGGGTCTGCCACGTACTCTGCCAGCGCGGGGAGCAGCGGCCGAAAGTGGACAAGGCCAATCGTGCTGCACACGCATTGCGCGACAATGGTGGCGACGTCGAGAGGAGCTTTGGTTTTCATCAAATGGGTCGTGCGGTCGGGCGAGCCATGTCGATCGATGGCCGCCTGCAAGCGATTCAAGCAGCCATAGCGAATGCCGTGAAAGAGGCCGACGGACGCGCCCACGGACGCGAAAGAAGTTAGTTGTTCCCACGTAAGCATGATCCAGCGAATTGTATAGTGACGAAGGACTCCATCTCCACAAAGCTACGGTGTGCCGTTGCTAAGACAGTAACGCCGGCGGCCGGAGAAATGCTGTGGCTGTTGCTCCGTCGTTCGACAAACATTCAGGATGCAGCGGCTGGCCGTTGAGTCTGCGAAAGTCTTTCGACTTCGAAGGTTTGCGAGAGAGACCAAACGTCCCAGCGCCATCTCCCGCCTCGGTGCCGTGTTTACCAAGCCGTCAACCCGTCGACCAAACTCATTCGACGCCCGCTGGGAAACTTTTGTCCGGCCATCTTGGTGCCGGTCGAAGTTGCTCATGCCACATGAGTGGCAATTCAAATGTGTGAAATATTTCTTTTGATAAAGGCAAAATAATTTCCTACTTTTCCAGAAATAAGCACCGAACGTAGTGAAAATTCAAAACGTGAAATCCCGGCCTGAAAAGACAACGTTCGGATCACTCGGGCCTTCGGACGTCGCATGTGCTACCAAATAGTCGACGATGTCCCAGTGCTCAGCGGCCGTCGCGACCTCGATCGCCCACGTGGCGTCCCCTTCGACTCGCTGCTCGTTCAAGAAGCGTACGACGTCCAGGTGACCAGACGCTGCTGCCCAAGTCATTGCGTCCGCTGTACACCCCTCCGTTCGATGCTGATGCAGGAACTCCACGACGTGTAGATGTCCATTGCGTGCACACATGTCCATGCCATACGGAGTGCAGCCTTCGGTGCGATGCTCGTGCAGAAACCGAACGATGTCAAGGTGCCCATTCATCATGGCACCGTTCATGGCACTGCGTGTGCATCCTTCCGTGCGATGACAGTGCAGGAACTGGACGATTGTCAAATGCCCTTGTTCGGCAGCGGCATTCATCGCTCGTGTTGTACACCCTGAGTACCCGCGGTGATGCAACCACGTGAGAGCCTCCAGGTGGCCGCGGGATGACGCAATATCCAATAGATTTTCCAAGGACCATAGGCTGCCCTTCGAGTCCAGGCAGCGCAGGAGATCCATATTGCCAGACCATGCAGCGTATCTCATGAGGTATGTCAACGATTGAGGTCGACATCGAAGGAGCCGGACGAGTCCATTGTCGCCACGCGATGCAAACCACGGCTGGAACTGTTCGTGGAAAGGTACGACGCTGTGGGCAAAAGTCTGTTGAAGGAGCAGCGAAAACGGAAGTAGGTCTTCGTAAACTCCTTCCTGGTAGCAGCAGATGGACGCGGAGATGTCGGCGTCAAGAAGAGCTCTGGATGCCGCACAGTTGTCGCGGCATCGCATGGCGGCATTCGAAGATGGTGCGAAATCTCAAATTAAAATAAACCCTGCCCCGTATATCATTCAAAACCGAAGATATTGTAATCGCCAATCTTTAAATAGTGTAGACCTTTCTTTCGATAAATTGAAGATTATCTAGATGTTTGTATGACGAATATTTAAGCCGAATCCTTGCGTACACCTGTCCTAGTTAAAGTATGAATAAAGCAGCAGAAATGCTGCTTATACGTTAAATAGTGTACGAATCCTTTGTATTGTGCGGAGGGCATTTATCTCTCAAAACGAGTGGTATTCCCAGCTGAAGATGGCCGGACGAGGACGAGAGCTTACCCTTCCTGCATGGATGCGCCAGCAGCAGCACCAGGAGGCGCCAGTACAGCCACCGCCGACCATGCATATGCCTCGTCATGACCCAAACATCTACGCAGATGCTGTTGATCCGTCGAGGTCGAGTCGCACGGATCGTGACGCTGGCTATGGAAGCACTAGTTCGAGCTCGCGGGCGCGAGACGAGCCCCGTCGCGAGGGCCGCCGTGAAGAGTACTCGACGTCGCGCCAGGAATACGGTCGTCGAGAAGAAGAACCGCGCCGCGAACACGACTACTCTCGACGCGAAGAAGTGCCTCCGTCATCGTCGACGTCGCGCAGTAGCCGAGACGATGCGCCGCGTAGCAGTCATCGTAGCCACTATGACTCTAGATCCGATAAGCCGCGCGACAGTGATCGCCGGGGTAGTGACCGAGGAAGCGATCGAGGCAGCGACCGTCGACGAAGGGAACGAAGCCGGTCCAGGGGAAGCAGTCGCCGCGACTATGACGACTCCCGCAGCAGAGGTCGTGGTGTTAGCCGAAAGGGTGGCGATTTCAAGAAGATGGAGGGCTTTGGCACATTGTCTCTCAGCGGCTCGGGTCGTGTCCGTGTTCGTCGGTAGGCTCTCCATCACGCCATGTCCTCCTCATGCATGGATGTCAGCTTTGACATTTTGCCACCGGGTGTCACACAAGAAACTGCCGCTGCGTACGCGGCAGAAGTGATCATGCAGGCCAAGCTTCAAGCCCTCTCCGGCATCGTTGGTCCTGCATCGTTTGGCCCGCCCACGAACGTACGAGGCAGCTTTTGAATTGTCGTTTTTGGCTAATCTCGTGGATTCCGCTAGGCCCACATGCACCACCTCGTACGAGCTGTGCACGACCTGATCAATCCTTCTAACTGTTCTACTAGTCGTTTGGAGGCAGCCAGCACTCGCGGCACGCGCGTCGGTTGTATGTAGGCGGGTTTGGCGAAATCACGGAGGCCGAGATCGAGCGATTCTTCAACGAAGTCATCGATAAAGCCCTCGGGGAAGTCCAGGAGCATGGTTCGGTCGTGTCGGTACGTCTATTCAACGTGTTTCCGTCAAGTCATCTGGCTCATATCTTGCGGTTGGCCAGGTCTATATCAACCGCGAGCGGCACTTTGCTTTCGTCGAGCTCAAGACGATCGAGTTGACGACGGCGTGCATGGAACTGGACGGGATCACGTATCACGGGCAGCCGCTAAAGATCCGACGGCCGAACGACTACAACCCATCCGCCGTGAAAGAAACCGGTACGGGTCGTGGCATCGTTCTAGGCCAACGACATTTGTCCCAGGTCCGATCCCAAAGCTCAACGTGAACGCTCTCGGCATCGTGTCGACGTCGGTGAGCGACGGCCCGGGCAAGATCTTTGTCGGTGGTTTGCCGTACCAACTCAACGAAGAGCAAGTGAAGGAGCTCCTGCAAGCATTTGGGCCGCTCAAGTCGTTCCACTTGGTGAAGGAGCTCAACAGTAATTTATCCAAAGGCTACGGGTTCTGCGAGTACTTGGACCCGAACATCACCCAGATTGCGTGCGCCGGTCTCAATGATATGCAAGTCGGCGACAAGATTCTCACCGTCCGCACCGCGCTGTCTGCGGGCGGCCTGTACCCTCCATCGTTCAACCCGTCCACTGGCGCGAGTGATAACCAGCCCCTCGCCATCCCGATGGCGATTGTGCCGTCGATCCCGCTCGGCCAGCCGTCCCGCGTCCTGGTCTTGCTCAACATGGTCACGACCGACGACCTCACGGATCCCGAAGAGTACCAAGATATTTGCGACGATATTCGAGCCGAGTGCGAGAAATCGGGACCGATTCAAGACATGATCGTCCCTCGCCCGAATGAGCCGCAGTACCAACCGTCGTCGGTGTGTAAGGTACGTCGGCGTCCGACTTGGTTGTGGCGGCGAGTGTTTGAAGTTTGAAAGGCGGGAGAAGGATGCATGCACAGACCGCGACCTTGGTCCTGGCTTCCTTTGTGGCTCATATGCGTGTGTGTGCTGCGCCCGGTGGCGACGCTCGACGAGTTTATGAATAATTGCTCACGGCGGTGGCTTTGTGCCCAGGTCTTTGTGGCGTTCCAGGAATTGAAAGCGGCAGAGACGGCCGCAAACGAACTGCACGGCCGAGGGTTTGCCAACCAGACGGTTGCCGTCGAGTTTATGGACGAAGACAAGTTTAATCGCCGCGACTTTTAGCTTTATAATCAATTTTCCACCGCGTTGGTGTCGTGGCTTGGCGTGCTCATTCCTGCTTTGCCGCATGCAGAATCTGCTGCGCGACAAAGCCCAAGTGCACCGCGAGTGCTGTCCAACAGTGCCACCACCGCGCGTGCAAGTGGAGATTCACCGGTAGAAATGGCAACGAGGCGTGCTCGCTGTCAGTGCTGTAGGCCACCTCGTGCAGAATCAAAACATGGGAAAACCGAACAAAGCAGTCGGTACTACTGGACCAAGAGGTCCAACGTGGTAAGTAAAGTCAAGAACGTAGCCGCCGTGGTCGACAAAGTGACTGCTGGAGTGTGGGCATGGTTTGGCCAAAGGAGCTGTGAATTCAGCCAACTTCAGGGGTGTCGCCTGCGCGGGTATTGCCGGCGCTGTGGAAGGTATAGCCTTGCGTAACAAGTGAACGCAACAGGGCTGAAGGCGAACGCACAAAAGGCGCATAGCAGTAAAGTTGAAGGCCAAGTGATCCCAGCGTCCGGCTACTAGCCCGCCCTCGTCGCGACAGTGAATCGAGCCCCGAGTTCTGCGTTGGACGAGGCGGGACGGATCGTGTACAAGGGCAAGAAGGGGGTGGGCAGAGTCAAGGAGGACATTGGTAGGTGCACCCGCGCGGTCGGGGCAGCAAGTGGCAATGTCGAACCAGGTCCAACATGCAAGGCCATCCATTCGATTTATAGTTTCTTCAATCCGTCACTGAGGCATGGACCAACTCACTATACCCCTCGTAAGCAGTACTTGTGTGTCGGAATCGATCAGTAGCTAGCCACTATGCTGCGTTCATGGGCTGCAGGCAGGGCACGTCGCAGGATGTTTCGACGGCTATGATGGTGTGCAAGTTTTGTGGAAATCCTTCCAGGCCGGCAGAGCTGGAGGAGCTGGAAGTACAGGGGCAAGAAATGCACAGAGGTTTCAATTCGACTGCGATGACTTCGAACAGGCCAGACATGAAAGCCATTGTACTGTTGCACGGTTTTGTTGTCCCTGCGCCATTTTGATCGTTACCCCACGTTTGAGCAAGTGACGATCGTTTTGATGAATGATTTCATCGTGGGCTCGCCAGCGGCTCGCCCATGCTAGTTGTGCTCCCCGAGCTACCAAGGATGTACGGTTAGAGCTCCGCCAGAACATTCTAAGGGTGTGGACATCAGCCTTCGCCAAGACAACGAGCTTCGTTCCGCCCTCGTCGGCGAAAATGTTAGAACCGTCTGATATCGCAAAGGACGTGAGCATCTATTTCAAGGATGGGAACCGCCCGGCGTTTCACTGGTTGTGTTTTCACTCTTAGTTTTGGATCTGCCATGATGCACCTGGACCATTCGAGTGCACGTCGCTACTGCACCGTCCACGGCTGTCCCCGCTACGCAAAGATCATGGAGCGATGCATCCACCACAGCCAAGACGTTCGACTACCACCGCTAAACAGGGTTTACATCGCGCAGTTGTCGCCGACTACTTTACCATCCCGACCACGAAGCCAACGACGGCCAAAGCGATCGAGACTTCCACCCCCCAAGATGATGTGCACCGAACCTAGGTGCCTATCGTACGCCAGGCGATTTGGAAAGTGTTCTCGGCACGGTGGCTCGATCAAATGTACCATCGATGGATGCAATACACCAGCTCAAACTGCTGGCCGGTGCCGAGCCCACGGTGGCGGAACGCTATGCAAAGTCGTCGGGTGCACAGCTTTTGCTCGATTCCAAGGCATCTGTGTGTCGCACCGCTGCTTAGTCAAACCGGGGGCGGCATAGCCTCCCCATAAGACGGCCCGCCAAAGGTGATTTAACGGTATTTAGCCGTAAGCCATCGAGAATAAAGTTGTTATGTCTCGCAGCAGGTTGGCAAACGTCAACGGTCAGCCTCGATCAACACATTGCTCATCCAGGCTGCCCAGACGGGGCAGCGACTGGAGCAATCGCCTCGTTGGCAAAATGAGTCTACGGCGCTCTGCTGTATGAATATAAAAAGAAGATGCAGAGAGAACAGTCATGTATGCTAGCTTTTGGATCAGGGGGAAGGAGTTACAGCGTTCATGCTGTGCTCCACGAGAAGGTGCCGAGCAAAGAATCGTTCGATCGCGCAAACAACGGCACCACCCATCTATCCCAGGTGCACTGCGAAGGGTGGGGATGGTGCAAAATCGCAGCAGCCCCGAAACCATACCTCCATTCGATCACACCTAGTACCTTGTTCTATAGCGCCTCACATCTTCTTCCTCGAAGCCTCACAAGATCACACACCACATGACCACCGCAGGCTTGCATTTTGAGCATGCACCCGTCCTAACAGCATAGAGCAACTCCATTCGATTGTTAACCCCATCGCGAGCGTTCTTGCCATGCTGACAACGGCTGCTGCTTTCGAGACGATGAGGTCCACATGTTCCTGTGTTTGTGCAATCGCAGCACAGCCATTGATTTTACATACGGACCCCCCGTCGCCCTGTGCCCGACACCGCTCTTCCGTTTGGCCCGGCGTTCAACAACCCACTTCGGCACAAGAAGTCGACCCACCATGTCAAGAGCACCTTCCTTGAAGTCTCGCGTACGAAGAGCAACCGTCAAATCGGCAAAACCCCGTCCTCTTGCCTTCCTGTAATGACCAAGTGATCGTGGGAACCGCATGACGCAGGAGTGCGCGATGCCATGGTTCTCTTGTGTTGAAGTCCCAGGACAGTAGTGAATCTAATCGTTGTAATCGGCCACGTCGGGTGCGTCGGAAGTTGCATGGGGCTGTGGCGGTGGAAGCGGCTGTGTTGTCTCACCTTGGCAAAGCGATGGCACCCACTCGTCGCGCATGGAGCTAGCATAATCATGGTCGTGGCTTTGGCAAATAACGAAGGAATATCCTGGCTGCGTAACGTCAGCTGGTGCAAAGTCATGCATGGTGCGGGACACCGATGGAAACTGCATTTCAAAGGGGAGTGGTGGTCTCCTCGCCGTGGTCAGCAGCTTGAGGAACCTAATGAAGCCTGTCTGGATCTTATATGCTCACCTTGGATTCAGCGCCGTCGGCAACGGTGTGGGGGAGGAGCGGTCTCCGGGGCGTGGCTGGTTATCACATTGGCCCGCTCGGCGTTACGCCCCTTCAGCTTTGTGCTCGTCATCGCAATGGCTACATTGCATATCGACATGACCAAGTTTTCTCCGTTTCTGACTGCGCGGCAGCTGTGGATCGCCCCCGTGCGAGGCTCTGGGGGCTTTTGAGTACCGATCTCCCCCTCAGCTACCTGACGAGGGAGTTGTCAAAGGGATTTTCCATCCTGTCCCTTGAAACGCCGTACAATGATAGCTCCATGTGGCAACCAACCCGAATGGTCAGTTTTGCAGCTATCCTCGAACGGCACCGCTCCCAAGTAGGAAAGTTCTCTCGGCTAGCCCGACAAGGCAGCTGGCAAGTGTACAACATTTTGAGATGCTGGGCCAGCCTCAGCACTCAACTATGAGAAATATGGCCGTGCGGTGGCTAGATTTGCAAGCTGGTCGTGATTGAGCCCTGTGCAAAGCAGGGCTGCTGGAGGATTATTCGGGCATACTGCCCTACCTACTACTAGCCGGTGACTGTCGATGGCATGTCGCTGGACCCTTGCGACATTTTGCATGCAAGTTTCGAGTACGAAGGATGGACGTACTTCGAGCCGTTGGGGCACGGATGGCGGCCTATTCGGCGTAAAAACAAAATGTTTCACTGGGAAAGTCGTCGCTGCGTGTACTATGTAAACGACTGCGATCTAAAAGCTAGCGTTGACGGCTATGCCGGTAGATAGCCACGCCTCCATTCGATCGTCCTTCAGGAATTTGTGCAGCTGTGAAGGCGCGGGAACCTACTACCACGAAACCCACCGACTCTCGTGATGATTGCGTTCGCAGCGAAACGGCTCAAATCAGCCGTGTAAGTTCGAGTCGTCGTTGGTGACTTGAGTTGGATGTCTCTCTGCACAGCACCTATTGTCGTGTACCGGAGCAACCATTTTACTCGCGCGGGGCTGCCCGACGAGGCCGAGTGGCGGTACAGGGCGCGGTGATGTTGAGAGTTAGGATGGTTCGCGCAGTTTCACCGCAATTTTGGCCGAGGGTTTGCTGGCGTTACTGATTTGGCGCACGGTCATTCTGTAAATTGCATCGTGGAGCGACTTTGCCATGCATTGCACCTGCTCAACCCATGGGTGCCATCGCTTCGCCAAGCAGGACGCGCTCTGCCTTCACCACCATCGAGCCACCACTTCCACTTCAACTACTTTCCAGGCACCCAACAAACCCATCGCCATCAACAGCGCCACCATGATCGGCTCGCCCACGATCGTCCCTTATACCAAACCACAAGCCAAGTCTGCGTGCATTGTCCGTGCCACGACGCCAACCACGCTCAAGAGTTCTCGCATGTGCAGAGTGCCAAGCTGCACCTCGTACGCCAGACGTCAAGGTAGATGCTCTCGTCATGGAGGTTCCGCCCTTTGCTCTGCAGAGGGATGCAAGACTCCGGCTCAAACTGGGGGACGATGCCGAGTGCATGGAGGTGGCTCGATGTGCAAAGTTACTGGCTGCGATTCGTTTGCAAGGTCACAAGGACTGTGTGGGTATCATCGACAGGCAGCACAACAGGTCGAAGCAGCGTAAGCTCGCGAGCGAAGACGTCTTCTGTTGCCAATCTTATGTCGATCAACTTTTGGTTGCAATAGAAACGAGCAGGCTCTTCATGCAGGGAGCACGACGTTGTGCGACATTACCAATGAACGTTGACCTGTCATTTGAATACGAGCGCAGTCAGTCATGCGCGACAATTTTGATTGCCCACGGCTTTGCGTTGTCCAGCGCACTGGTACATGATGTAACCGGTCGAAAAAAGCCCAAAGCAGACTCATCCTTTCCAATCTTTCACCAATACAGTGCCACGTGCGCGGCACGTGCATAGAACCAGCGCCGTCCGCTCGTCAGGACTTGCTCTCCGCACGGCAACGCATCGCATTCGCAGGTTTCACAATTCCAAGCGGAATGTTTTGCTGCTTCCGTGGGACTCTTGTGCGCAATACGTCATCGCACGTACCATACTTTATGTATGTTTTCATTACAACAATTGCAATCGAAATCTGGCTTGAACCGACGTGTGCGTTCTCCGTCGGTGTGCTCTGGAACGACAGCATCCTCAATACCCTGTCGTGGCCAAGTGCTCATGGAATGGAGCAGCGTTGGAATCGAGTGTGCATGGTTTTATGTCATGCCGTGGATTGTCTCCATTTCATGTCCGCGAGATCACCGCAGAACGACAGAAGGATGCGCCTTCCCTTGGCAGCATCGCCCACTTTGGCTATGCATGCAACAGTTACTCGAACGGTTTCAAATTGTCTGTTACCTATCGAAGCGACCTTTCGTGCAATGCGCATGCGGCACCGAGTTGAATGCCATCGCACTCAAATGCAGACAGGAACCCTGCAGCGACTGCTTGTAAGGTACAGAGACTTGCTCGGGGAGTCCTATTAAACACGTTCCAACTACTTGCTTTGCCAAACGACACACGTTCGCAACTCTCCCCAAACACACTCTTCGCACCACACATATACGTGACTACGTGGAGGAATGTCAGGCAACCCAATGGGATATCGAGGCAACTGGCACCCGGCCCAGGGTTGCCGAACCTTTTAACGAAATTTGGCAACTTCCAGCCTATTGCAGAGGTGTGAGTATCGCTCAAGTACCAGATTGCGTGTGTGGGATATGTCTCAACACATCTCACACGCGCAACCGGAATTTTGTCACACGGGAATTGTTGTCAATGCTCTTCAGAGTCTCCACCGTTATGACGCAACCGCCCGTGTTGAATGGCTTTCCAATTCGTGACGATGGTCGTCGAGGTCACGTCGTCCAACTTTTAGGAAACGTCGAGGCACGGCGGAGATTCGGAGTGTCCCCCGAAACCGAGGAGATTCGCGCGTGGCAACTTGTGCAAGATTAAAGTGTCGCGTCGGGTCCAACGGTGCTCCCCATGCCGTCATCTCCTCACTAAACTTCGCAGCAAGACTGGACAGTCGAGACCCTGACGAAATGGACCAAGGCATCCTGTCCTGGTACTTGGATAAGTTCCAGGAGGCGACGACGTATGGCGGCAGTTCAATATCAATTCTTGAAAAGGAGAATTCAAACGCGCGAGCCGCAACCTCGACAGACTGGATATTGTGTGTGTCCATAGTCGCTACGTCAGGTTAGTGGAAAGTTCGTTTACCCCAACGGCGGTGGTCATTGCTCCAACTCATTCATGGCTGTCACACACAACGCGACCGACGATTTAATAAAATCGCCCATTCCCAACGGTCCGTTCAAGTGCTGCTGGTGGCGCTCGCTATGACGCCGCGGGGTCGAGTCCTGTGTCCCGCCAAGCGGGTTGTATTGGACCTGCCTTACGAAGACCACCGTTTCCATCGCTCCCTCGCAAACGGAATCTTCCACCCAAGACGTGCGCTCCAAGGGACGTCAGCCCTGTGGTCAACGGCGAAGTTCCCCATCGCGGTTCGCAGCCTGTCCATCAAAACTATTCTCGTGCGGATAAACAACAATTCGTGTCGGTCGGGTGTACTGCTTGTATTCACGTGCATGACGCCGTCATGAGCGCATGCCCAGCATCGGTAGGATGATGGCGTACGTGCATTTCATCATTCATCACTAAAGGACGGGATCACCGACGTGACCACGACATTCCATCGCCTGGCTGACAGCACTTGGTGACGACAATGGTATTGGGATTGGAGCAAAAATCCCGTCCACATCTAATGTGGACATTCCAACACGAAAATGGTCATGGTACTACTCACAAGAGCATAGACTTCACTGAAAACAACTCACACGTGCATCATTTCGTGAAGGTTTTGGGCACTGGGAGAAATGCCACAGGTCTCCTTACCATCCCTGCCTGGGCCTTGTAGAGAAGACTACTTCAACCGTCGTCTTTGGTGCCCGCACATCCCACCTCGGTCAGTGTAACTTCGCCGCCGACAAAGCCATCATGCCCACCATGCACGCGTCGAGCCACTTACCTTCACGGCGTCGAATCGTCGCTATGATAACTGGTTTTGGCACACATTGGTTGCTATTTCGTTTGGTTGTTGTGATTTGTTTCGTCGTCGAGCATGCTTTGTGTTTGCTGCGTCAAATTTCAGAACCAATGCTTTCAGCATTCAAGGCGCAAAGTTTCCTAATTTGTGTGAGTTGAACTGTGAATTGGTGGGACCGTGGGCTATTTCGACGTGATGAAATTGTACACTCTTGGGAATTGCCGTGTCCCCTTCGATGGTCTTGACGCAAGTCCCGACTGATGGGAGCAGAGTCAAAATCGAAGCTGAGCCCAATTATCTTGGTCGTGATGAGCTTCCACATCACGAGGGCGTCGCATCAACGTGCTACAGGGCCCTCCTGACTTATCGCTCTTCTGTGGGAATATCAGACACTTTGACTGTTGGCATGGTTGCAGC
This sequence comes from Aphanomyces invadans, assembly GCF_000520115.1. Classification (NCBI taxonomy): domain Eukaryota; phylum Oomycota; class Saprolegniomycetes; order Saprolegniales; family Verrucalvaceae; genus Aphanomyces; species Aphanomyces invadans. The sequence goes on from NW_008580168.1 coordinate 63,714, forward strand.
GGCGCTTCGCGTCGTCGACGACGGTCAGCGCGCAATGAGCGGAAACGAGTGCAAGAGTTGGCATGAGGGAGGTGGTTGAGGGCTTCCATTGGCGTCTCTACCGCTCGTGATGAAGCAAAGTTCGCGGCCACCGCGGCTATGCTATGGGCGGCGACGACAATTACATCGTCCATTCCAGGCTTATAATTAGACAAAACGCCCTCCTCAGGGGCTGAGGCATTTTCTCAAGCGGATGACAGTGTCATGGGCGCGCTCGGTTCCTCTCGGCCTTTGCTGGTGCGGGTACCTCTATATGCCAGTCGTTCTGTACCTTTACATCACGCATATGCACCACTCACCCATCAAGTACTGCCAGCCGCATCTTGTCGCCATCACAGGATTCTTTTGCACGTTATTCTGCCTGACAACACCGGCCATACACGTGTTTGGCTCGACATGGCCGTGTGGCGTCCACATCGTGTGCAACTTTATCTTTCCTGTGTACGTTTGGTACGTCCTCAACCCGCCCGCGCGAGCCTCGTCCCTAACGCTGCCTAGTGTATCTTATCTCCTCAGCGCCGCGGCCGTCGTCATCATGTTCAAAATAACAGATTTGGTCGCGAATCATATTCAGTTTACACCGTGGCAAGTCCAGCGCCTCACGCTCTACCGGTGGCTCCTCTATCCAAACGTGCAAGTGGCGACCGTCGCAGGCGTCGGCTCGGTCCTCGCTCTTCCCGCTGTTGTCGTTGTCGTGCACTCGACGTCGTTGAGCATGGACGAATTGCACCAAGCCCACAAATTGAATGTGGTAAGTGGCTGTGTCGTTGGCAACGGCTTTCTCATACACGGGGCAGATCCTGCTGGCGTCGACCAGCACGTCGGTGCTATGTGGTTCCGTTGTCGGCCTTTGGCTGTCGAAGCTCATGCCTCCATACATGGATAATTTGGGCCTGCGCCGAAAATACCAACGGACGAACCGCGCGACGGCGATCATTCTCTGCATTGGCATGGTGCACTCGGGGCTTGAGGTGATGTGGACTAACCCGATCGGTGAAGACTATCACGTCCGCAATATTCTCTTCACGCTCTTGATGCAATACTTGTTTCTGTTCAACATTGCCCTGCCGCTGCGTCAGGTGGCTACCAAATTGCCAGCAACGACCCAGTCTTCGCAAGTTAGTTCATTCCCATCGGCGACAAATCACCTCGCCAAGGAAATGGACCAATTCCTGCGATCTCCCCATGGCGCTGCGACTATTCTCGAGTTCTGCCAGCGAGATTTTCGCACCGAGGAGATTCGAGCCTGGCAACTTGTCGAGCAATTCAAGCAACGCCTCGTGTCGGCCCCAATGCTATTCGCCACTTGTTTGGCGCCAGGTTGTCCGCTGGCGTGTCCGATCGCCATCCGTTGGGGGCCGACGTATGCGGCCAGGCTGGAAAGTTGGTCACAACGCGACATGGACATTGTTGGTTCGGAACTGACGGATTCGTTTTTTAACGAATTTCAAATGGCTCTGCTGGAAGCGTTGAGTGAAAATGTGTGGCTGCGTTTCAAGCAACAGTCTGTGGAATGGAGCACTCTTCAGCGCCGTCGACGAAGTCTCGAAGGAATGGACAGCGTCCTGCGCATGGTCGTCAAGGCTCCACCCGTGACGAGCACGCTGCCAAGAACAGTTGTCTCCATGTCCGAGGAAAACTTGTCAGAATCAATGAACGACGAACCCAATTTAGACAGATCCGAGGTCGTTGCTCAAGTCAAGGCTGGCCGAAGTGTTGCGACCACGTAGGAGTCGACGTGTGTGTGGTGATGCTGTCTGCTAGATATGTCTTGGGACGTTCGCTGACCTTCTCCCATCATATATCGTATTCCAAAGCAAGATCTTCGTTGTGTTATCTTCCATTTCGAGCACCATTCCGAGAGGTCTTGGCTCCATCAGAACACACTCGAAAGATACATTCGACTTCGAGGGAAGGTGGTGTGCGCGAAATTCCATATCGACGCACTCGATTGGGTGCGGTGTGTGAATCGTCGACGTTGTACCAACGCTATATTCATGTTATGATTGCTGGGACGCATGGAGGGGAGACATAGTAGCGGTGCACTCGAATGGATGCACTTGACAGCGTTTTCATTGTGCAGAGATTTTGTCAGTACAGCATCCACGCATGTACTTGCGGAAAGCCGGGATACAAACGATGTCCAGTCCAGCGGGGTCGTCGCGAACGAAAGGAGCGCCAAGGACACTTTTCTGTTAGCTGGCCACTGCCATTAGCATAGCAGGTACTTTCATAGATTTCATCGTCGCGAGTCGATAGCTTCACATTCTCTCGCTTGGCAAGCGGCATGTCGGCTCACGCAGACGACATACGAAACGAGTAGGCCAAGGTCGTTCGAGGAAGGTTTGCGCAACCATCAGTGCAGTGACGTCCAAGGGGTACTCTCTTTCAATGATGAACCATCGACGCCAATTCATCATCCAACGATTCCAACAGGTCATTGTCGGCAGCTGGCGTTGGTGACACAACTTCTGGCGGTGCTTGCTTGACGACCATTCGCAACACTGTGTCCATCCCTTCCAAGCTCTTTCGTCGGCGATTGTGGTCTTTCCACTCCATCGATTGCTCCTTGAAGCGCAGCCACACATCTTCGCACAGTGCACTCAAGAGCGCCACCTGGAACTCGTCAAAAAAGGTCCGCGGTAAGTCCGTGCCGACAATGTCTGTGTCTCGATGCATCCAGCTGTTGACGCGTTTCACGTACAACGGCCCCCACTCGATGGAGGTCGGGCAAGCAAGCGGGCACTGCGGTAACAAGCACGTCGAAAGCACCTTGTGTTCCGTCACATTGCCGTGTTTAAACTGCTCGACCAGTTGCCATGCTCGAATCTCCTCGGTTCGAAAATCCCGCTGGCAAAACTCGAAAAACGAGGCCGTGCCATGAGGCGAGTGCAAGTACTGTTCGAGTTCGTCGGTTTGCGCGGCGGGTACAGTCGCCTTGCGTGACTGGGAGGCCGACGAGGACGCTGCACGAGTGGAAGCCACATATCGACCAAAGAGCAGCCGCTGGAACGAGGCCAGCTGACGCAGCGGCACGACCAAGTTGAAAAAGAAAAAGTACTGTGCCGCTAGGGTGTAGAAAATGTAGTGCACGTTGTAGTTGCGGGCCCACACCAGCGACGTGGTGATCTCGAGAGTCGACAGCATTGCACTCAGAGCAACCAAGATGCTCCCGGCGTAGCAAGATCGTCGGTACGTAAAGCGTAGACCGAGGTTGTCGATGTAGGGGGCCATTTGAGCGGACAAAACGATGCCGCCGATTCCCGCCAATAGGGCTAACGTGCATGTGGCCGCCCACAAGACCTTGGGGCAACAAATGGCGATTTCATGCTGTGTCACGTGGATGAAGATTTTTTACCGTGTCGTGGCTGCTGTGCAGCAATTCCGCCGTCGTCAGACCGCGAAAGGAATACACTGCGATGGAGTAAGGAGCAGATACCATCGCGCCGCATGCAGCCACGGCGACGACTTGAACCTTGGGGTACAGGAGCTTTCGATAAAAGCTGAGTCGTTTGACTTGTGCCGGCGAAAAATGCGAGTGAAGTACGATGAGGTCGGTGATCTTGTACATGACAACAACGGCCCCCGCGCTCAGAATGAACGACACACTAGAGAATTGATATTAGAGATTGAGAGGGATCGAATCAAGGCTTGAGACCAGATGAGGCACGGCAGGATGTACCCGCACACGATCGCAACGGGTGCTGGCCAGTCGGCCCCGACAATGTAGACGAGGGGTGCGAGTATGCAGTAGAACGTGCAAAAGATCCCCGTGGCTGTCATGAGATACGGTTGGCAGTACTTGATGGGCGGAAGATGCATATTGGTTACGTATATGTACAGCATCGCCGGCATGTAGAGGTACGCACACCAGCACACGCACAACGGTATCGAGTGGAGTGAGGTGTTGTTCAGCATCGTGGTCGCTGCTGCTTCGTCGACAACAGGAAAAGGAGGTGGACCTAGGGTCTATTTTTACGACTATTCGGGCGACTGCTCGACTTGCATATGAAGTTCGGTTCGCATGCTTGCGGGACCACCGGCCATGCCGCATATAGGTTTGTGATATCGACAGAACACCATGGCGCAAATATGATAAGGTAGTCGCAACAGCGAAGCCCTCATCAGCACAAACTATTCAACGTTATGTAATTTCCAGCAAAACCCGACGTAGAAATATTTTTG
>NW_008580168.1:70727-71804 GCF_000520115.1 Aphanomyces invadans
CAAGGTTAGTACGACACTACGAACGAATAGACTCTTGCGAGTACTTTATCAATTGTCGGAGACTATAACTATTTAGAATGCAAATTGACTAACATTCCTGGCTTTGATTGACCATTTCATAAAGTTTATTCTGTTTGAAGGAGTGTAATCAACTAAATTGTATTCAGAAGAATTCGCGGAGCATTACAACAATATTTTATGATAAAATTCATTCATAAACATGCAAATTGTAAAAAAGGTCGGTCGATGCATTCGACCACTGTGAATAGACCTGTCTTATTGTCTCACACAATCATATATTATTATGTATTTTTTATTGATGTATGCATTACTTCTCACATTATTTGTTCATTCTTCCTGATCGAGTCATACAATTTGGACAAAAACTACAGGGCAGCGTTTCGCTGCTGGCAAGCCAATGTAACATGTTATCACGAGGGGTGTTAGTGCATTTTGTGGAAGAAGTCTACGGTTTTTCACATCCTTTTGCGCGAAGTTGGCTTACATTGGTTCATTCAAAACAACGCGCCAGAAGATTCTGTTGTTGTGAGTGAACCTCAGATCAATGAGGAAGGCAGTATGTACGTTTTAACTTAATGATTGAGCGAAGTTATCTTCTTGGTGTGGTAAGACGAAAACAATTTCGCTCTGGTGCGATGTTCAAGACGTTGCTGGTAATAATTGAAGTGGCGTCACAGTAAACGACAGCGGGCACCAAAACTGGGAAGGCAGTCTTACTTTGACCTCATGCACACTTAGGTTGATCATTTAAGGATAATACCATAAAGCCATTTGGATAATAGTAAGTAAACGAAGTATATCAGAAACAACGTGTTTAGTTTTTGATTGACGACAGCATGACCGAGTTGTATCATGTCATGTGCTTGGACGTGGAGAACATTGTCATTGATAGGCTAAAAATATTTTTGATTTCATGAGGATGATTTTGGACGTCCATTACTACCTCTGTTCCATATTACTGGCGACATTTGAAAATCACACTATTTCCAAATTACTGGCGACATTTCATTCTTATTGGCTAGAAATGATGCATACATCGATTTTATTGGATAAAAT
>NW_008580168.1:87814-89035 GCF_000520115.1 Aphanomyces invadans
GTCTGCTGACCACCCGTTTCGGCGGGTTCCGCTGGAGGCACGGGCACGGCACTAAGGTGGCGTCATGGAGACCCTCTAGCTAGACCACACACGAAAAACTGGGACTCCTCGGTCTGTTCTTGCTGAGATACACGCACTTGGGCTGGCCTACTATAGTAGAAGGTGACGTGGGTGGCTCTCCTTGTGGTAATTTCCTGACTTGTCAGGTTTCTTGGTGCTGAAATACACGCGTATGATATCCTGTTGCACGTGCAAGTCATCCAGTCACACGCACATGTCATCCCAGCCCACGCGCAAGTCATCGTTTCCCCGAGTCAATTTTGTCGACACGCGTACAACATCCAGAAAACACGTGTAAGTTAGCTTTTCCCCGAACAGTTTTTGGGAAGAGAGTCGCCATCACGGCATGTATGTGGAGCGCACAAAGCATGACGTACGAATCCATCACAGTGATGGGCGAGTACGCATTCGCCACGGCAACGTCGACTCCTCGGGCGAAAAGAGTGACGACGATCCACATGGCCAAGTACAGGCACGCGTTCGTGTGCATGAATAGCACTAAACCGAGAAAAAAGCGCTGGCCACACCGTCCTGGGTGATACTGAGAAGTAGCCGCCGGCGGCGGCGGCACTTCAGGAGTTGCTGAAGGGCGCACCGATTCCATGCGAGATGCAGATGCAAACAACTTGAACAATGGGTCGTTAGAGTCACGTGAAGGCTATTTAAAGGGTTGTTCAAACGACACGGCCTTGATCTAATTTGTAAATCTACCAGGATATAGACATAAAACGCCCCATGACCAAAATAGAACCACTTGAAAACATTAAAACCAATATAAATTTGAAAAGGCTTGAGGACTAATAATGAGCTTTAAAAACCTTTAAACATCGAATTTGAAAGATAAATTGAGTTGCAGGGGAGCAGGGTGGGATACGTGCCATGGCGCGCAGTGGTCATCGCAAGGCAATTGGACGTCCATCCATCAAGAATTCATCTCGACGAGGCTATTTCCCAACATATCCACGTTCACTATACCACTCTGGTCAGGAGTGTTTGCTGCGTCGGACTTCTCATTGGCGGGTTATTGCGTAGTTGTGCTACTGAAGCATGAGTGAATGGATTGGTTCACGGCGCGCTACCTGGCCTCTGATTGGATATATACAGTGATGCCTCCATTATTGCAACAGGACACATTCAATATCCTCCGAGAACTAATACATT
>NW_008580168.1:89359-90889 GCF_000520115.1 Aphanomyces invadans
AACGCTAGAGCAGCCAATGAGAACACAGACATCATTGCAGTAATGTACTTGGTTGCTGCGAATTGCATGCACCAGCTGGGAAATCAGTGTACCAGATGACATTGAAGAAGGTAAGAGAGTATATATTACTTTTACTATACCTGTCTACGTTGAAGGTTTATCCACTACTTCAACGTCTAGGGCGGCCGCAGCCGAGACGACATCAGCACCACCGCCGCCACAGTCGGTCGCAGCATCCAGGTGTTCTACCGGCGCGGCCGCCGAGCCAAGGACAACGACGCGACCGCCGACAGGGACGTCCCATCCTCCGCCGCCGCCCGTCGCTGCAGGTACCGGTACGTCCCAACCACAATTGACAATTTGGGACGATCGAGGGAGGCCGCCGCCATTTTCACCAACAGCGACGCCCAAGCCACCTCAAGTGGGACCGCCGCTGCCCCGATCGCCGCGATTGTCGTCCTGTATGTAGTCTCCGTTGCCCCGATCGCCGCGATGGTTCCTTCGCGGACGCTGCGGCCTTGAGGGTCTGTTCGTCCGATGTCTTGACGCCAATAGGGGGCGTATGCCTGTGGGAAGTCTCGGCGGCGACATTCGGCTTGTTTTCTTTGTCGGCGACGGCGGGCCGTACGCGACTCGACTTCCGCGAGCAACGGCTGGCCCGCCGCTGGCAACGGGCGCAAAGACACATCGCAGATGAATGAGAACTGCATTCGATCGATAATAGAACAAGGTGTTTAGTGTAGCGGTTATACCGTTTGGATTCGTATCGAAATGTTGCTGTTTCGATTCCCACAAGAGTAACCTATTTCAAACAACAAGCTTGAAAGTGAAATTTAACTTACTTTTACAATACCTAACTCACATGCAATTTAGTCTGTTACAACTAGAGCGCCCGATATGGGAACACGTTCACTGGCGTAGCTGTTAGAGAGTCAGAACGCGAACCGGCCAGTCGCGGGTTCGAGTTCCACTCAGTGCTAAAGTTTGTTGCAAAAAATACTTTTGTTCCATATTCTATTTACAGGGACTGCGATGTTCAAGCAAGAAGACACTGGACTTAGATGGAAAATTGACGATACATCGTGTTCATTTACATGAAGACAACCTATTGTAGGCCGTTGGCGGCAGCAACGAAACAATAAGCCGCATTGTGCGGCGAACTGCTCCGGCCGCCGCCTTTTCGGCCACCGGCTCTTCGACCGCCTGCTTCTTGATCTATAGGAGATCGAGGAAATTCATCGCTCTTGGCCTGCTTTCGTTCTTTTTTTTCGCCTTATTGATGTCGCTCCCTCGGTCGATCTTACCGTTGGCCTTGAAGAGTCCCTTGGGTTGGTAGTAGCGGTGGAACTTGTCCCAGCAATCCCAAGAAACCCAGGGGCACAAGTGCTCGGCGACCACGGTTTGGTCGCCGCCATGCGCCTTTGTGCACAAGTACACTTCGTGAACTGGACATCTTTGCGTCTTGATCACGCACAAGTTCGGTTCGAATGCGCATTCAGCGCAATAACGCTGCATACTGTTCTCTTGTAG
>NW_008580168.1:90989-96731 GCF_000520115.1 Aphanomyces invadans
ACATGTACAGAGCTCAGCAGCAAGGCCAAATGACCTTAGGTCAAATGTGTAACTGGGCAAATCAAGAATTTGGTTTCTCGGTTATAAGAGTACAATGGCTCGCATACTTCAAGACGGTCGGGCAACACAGAGCTCCAGCATTGCCGACGCCGCAACAAACATACGCTGTAATTTAAAGCTGCCCAAGTACCCCGAACTCGACGATCAGCTGACCCAGTGGGTCGAAACAGCAAACACGAACAACGTCTGCATTACTGGGCCTATGCACAAGCAGAATGCTCTCCGACTCGCAGCGGACCTGGGCATTGGCACTTCATTTCGGGCATCTCAAGGTTGGCTACACAAATTCCAGCGACGCCACAACTTCTGGGTTCATCGCCTTCATGGTGAAAGTGCATCTGTCGATACGAAAGCTGCAACAACAGGTTGCAACGTTTTAATGCTTGAGACCCTATGTTGTGGTCATCTGAGGCATGGGATGAGGTGTCAGCCTCGACAAATCGTAAATGCTGGGCTCATACTGTTATCTTACCTAGTATGTCGCTCATCGGGGCACTTGAAAGCCTTCGAATTGGCTCTGCACTGTCGATTGATGTCTGGATCAGCTAAATGAATACATTTGAATTGTCTGCAGAACGTGTTGTACCAAACCATTGTAAACTTATTCCTTTCATTGTTTATTGATTTCGGTCGTTGCGAAAATGGAGGCATCACTGTACAGCATTGCTGAATTGTCGCCGTTCAAGAACACCATGGTTTGAAGGTAGCGAGATGGGTGGCAGACCCTGGTTTTTGCAATCTGTTCTTTTCAGGTTTTAATATAAAACCCGATTATCTGAGGTCAAACAAATTCGGGTTTTATTCCGAAATCGGGTTTTAATGGGGTGCGGACTGCGCTCATCGTTGAGAGGTGAGCAATGGGCAGTTTCCATTGCACTTGTGTGACCATGTCCGACATAGTTGAGGAGGCGGAGGCCGTCGTCATCGACATCGAAAGCGACATCGCCGACGACAGCAATATCGATGGATGTCAGTAGGCATATTTGCACAGCGTCGCGATCGGTCTGTTTAGTTCAGCATCCGAGCGAAACTTCTCAACGATGGCTTCATCCATTCTAAGCTGAGGAACTCTCTGAGCGCCAAGACAGTTGAGAAGCTCGTGTTCATCACGAGCAACATGGGTGCGTTCTACAGTTGTCCGACGGGCGATGACTACGCCAGCGAGAGTGATTCCGATCATGCCAACTTCGACTAATGTTACCTGGAATAAAACCATGGTTTTAATACCCAGGAATCGGGTTTTAATGATTAAAACCTTAAACCCGATTTGTAAGGCAAAAAAGTCGGTTTTTACCACCTCTGCAACGAACAACTCATGAAATTTATGACTACAAAGTGTTCGTTAGAACTTAACATACCGCGTTGAACTAGATGAAGCTGGGTAGCGTTTCTGTAACAATTCGACGGACTGTTGTCCGGATGCATGTCAAGATCTTCATTGACATTGAAGCCGACCATTCCAAGGATGCAGGCGACCTCCCAACAAGTCGCCTGGGTTGCTAGCGACCCTACCCACGAGTCGACACAATTGTCCATATTCATTTAGTAGAGCTAAATAGCATATCCCTGCCAATTCATTCTTAATTTTCCCTACTCTTCGTGGGCCCGGTTACAGTTTCGGTCCAAAATTCTTGATTACGATGAAAACAATATACTGAAATAGATCGATCCAGGAGGACACGGGGAAGAAATTCCAGTCCCAATATTTTCATTGTACTTCATCCACGAAATTCGACTCCGCAAAGATACCTTCCATTCGCGCAAGAAGCCCGGATCTGTCTTCGTCACCTCCTTCTGCGCCTCGTGTATAATAATATTCAAATGATAAAGATTCTCCCGACAATTTAATATATCTGATTTTTATATCATCATCAAAATTTAATCCGATATCGCGAATTTAAATTCTAAAGATGTTTGATTGACATTATATAAAGAGCATTAAAACCCACAGGAGCCGTTCATGGGCTGTCGGGGGCTGAATTTGAATGTTGGCGCTCAAAGTTTTATATCCACGACCCGAATAAAAATACGCCACATATATAAATCAAAACACTTTTGAATTTGCCGCCATGAGCCAAGCCTCTCAAGAGATATCAAGCACCAAGACAGTAGAAGTGATCCAACACCTGCACCACTACCTTAAGGCTGGCAAGTTAGTCCGTGGCGCTTTCACCAGAACTGGTGAAGAGGTCATCCCGTACATCCTCGCTGCCTTTGATGAGTTGAGCAATGGGAAACTCGAGAGCGTCTTTCTCACCGTCCAAGCGGTGATGCGGCTGGTACTCGAGCATGGTGGGAACAACTACGTCATGCCTCACCTAAAGAAGGCGGCTATGCGCCGTGCCAGTCTTCTGATGTCGAACGTGTCCTGCCCTGTCTCGCTTCTGTTGTAGGCTAGGATTAATAACCAATGAATGTATTGATTGTCTTGGTGAACCAATCATAGAGTTTGGTTTGAGTAATGTGGAAAATGTGTGTTTTTTGTTTGGTAAAGTATCGTGGGTCAGAGGAAGTATTTACGATTAAACCCCGAAAAAGAGTGCAGAGTTTCATCACATCTAAAAAGTCCAATTCACATCAAATCAGTTCAAATCACAAATTTGGAAAAACGCGATTCCATGGGCTCAAATTTTGAAAGCATGGTCCTCAAGTGGAAGCGTCATTCCCAAAGAATGCTGGTAAAGAAAGCACATAACAGTACACATAACCAAATTTTTTGTGCCAAAACAAAACTAAATATCGTTAGAACCTCGCTCATGATTTGCAAATTCACAACGTCGTACAAGTTCCAACACGTGTATTGTACACCATTAGAAAACAAAGTTTTTCGAAGTCAATAAACAATATATAAACTTAGCGGTATTTCTCGGATTTGCGATGTGACATCGGCACAAATGTGGCCCGCTCGGGACGAACGCTGTCAGCGGACCTAAATGGGCGACAGCATATCCGAGTGGCAGTTCAACTCCTGGCAAGCCGCAAGATGGCACCACGAACAAGGCAGTGTGCCAGGGGACGAGGCGAAACGCAGTCTGTCGAAGATGGCGCGGCGCTCCTCATGGTCGAGGTGGATTTTGCCGCCATTTCAGCCATGGAGATTCCCTGGGTGGTCGGCAGTGCTGATGGCGAGTTGCATTGGCATGGTTTAGAATAGCAGGATGGGTGTGTGCTGTTAGTGCGATATGAAAAAACGTTTGAAGGATAGTATGATAGGTCAAAGTTTGGACGAAACGAGATGGCACCTTTCGCACATATGTTCTGCCGTGAGCAGAGCAGCCAAGGTCGCACGTTAGCTTGACCTCCTGCTATCGGGGTATTTTAACCTGTAGAGCGGGAGGTCTGGCTAAGCTTCCAGATGTATTCACTGAGTGCTGGTGTTAGTAGTGGAGAGGTGAATGAATGGCTGTAGTTAGAAAGGTGGACCCTTAAACTCTGTCCATTAATTCAGTGTCAATTTTGCTTGCTCAAGAGTTGAGTTCTCGCGGTCGTTGCCACGGGAACCAAACACTACAGCCCAATATCTCATGAACAAAAACGCTTTACAACGCTCACAAACTACCCAATCAAAGCAGAGATATTGCGCTTTCTAATATACCAATTGCCACTCGTTTTGAACGACACTTAGAAAAATTCCACCTATCGGAAGTCGTACACTGGAAAATTTTTGTAGTAGTATGAGTCATGGTTTTGACATACGTCGACGGAGGAGTACGGCCAGCTCCAAACATGACGAAGAATAAAGTCGTTTGGTAGAATCTCCTCATTGTTCGTACAAGTGACACGCTTCGGATACGTTTTTAAACGTATGTTTGATTGAAAATTGTTGACGACTCTGTTCCATGTATTACCACATATATTGTCCGAACCAGTGCAATATGTTCTGACATACCTTTGTCTTGCACCGAATAAGATGATTTGCCTTACAGCAACGAGCGACGACAGAGCCTCCACCCATAACATTGTGCCAGCCGGAGCAAAGCGGAGGTCATGTGTGTAATTACTGCAGGCGGTACCTTGGCGAGGAGCAAGCCCCAAACGTCGTGTAGCACATGAACAACTTCTGTTTCCAGCAGGACAACGTGTCCATCCACACTGCACGCGCTGTAATGCAGTAGTTCAAGGAGCCTGAAGTGTCGATTGACGTTATCAAGTGGCCTGCCAAGTCGCCCAACCTAAACCCAATCGAGCATCTGTGGGGTAGTATGTCCCGCAAGGTTTACGACAATGGTCGACGCAAGTTTTCGACAAAAGCCGATCTGATTGCTTGTTTCCGTAAAGTATGGGACGAAATTGATGTCTCAATGTTGGAAAAGCTCGTTGCTGGGATGCCAAAGCGTTGTGACCTGATTATTGCTGCCAGAGGTCGCAAAATTAAGTACTAACATGAGATTTGTGCACATGTCATGTCATTATTTCCTTGAAAATTTATATATTATTGTGTCATTGGCGATGACAACGGTTTCCAGTGCCTGAAACACTCTGAACGTGATCGACTTACTATATGGTTTACATCATGTATTGCCCCAAGTACAAGTAAATTTATTCATGACCCCAGCGCATTCAAAACACTCCCAGTCATATAATTATTGATACCACTGTAGATGAATTTCAACTTTACCCTTGTACACCACTTCACGGTCAAGTTGAAATGATTCCAATCAATGTGAAACGTCCAGATAGGTATAAAATTTCACAAGTGAAGTGATGTGCAAAATTTCGGCCCAACACGAAGAATACTCCAATCAATGTGAAATATGAAAGCGGGAAATGTAGGCGCGAAAGCAATGTGGCTAATGAAGATTTTGGTTCACTTCACATTTCATCGTGCCGCAATGCCCACTCCGCCAAAGCGCATAGGCCCAACGACCGAGGAGAAGCAACGTATGCATGACACGTATCAACGCGGCGACGATTGGTAGCTCGTTGCCAGGCACAATGGACTCTCCGATACCACGGCTTGACGTGTTGTAGCTTCTAATCGTCGCCGCGTTGATACGCGTCATGCATACGTTGCTTCTCCTCGGTCGTCGGGCCTATGCGCTTTGGCGGAGTGGGCATTGCGGCACGATGAAATGTGAAGTGAACCAAAATCTTCATTAGCCACATTGCTTTCGCGCCTACATTTCCCGCTTTCATATTTCACATTGATTGGAGTATTCTTCGTGTTGGGCCGAAATTTTGCACATCACTTCACTTGTGAAATTTTATACCTATCTGGACGTTTCACATTGATTGGAAAAACATTTCAACTTGACCGTGAAGTGGTGTAGTACTGTACTGCTCTGGTCCAAACGAAATGTCAGCGACCTCATCGAATTTTGGTCCAAACATAATGTCAGTCCTCGACTATTGGTCAAAGAAGTTTATGGACAACACTGATTGGCTATTAACACGTAGTAAATTCATGAGAAGTTTACTAGTATCTGCTAGCTACCACCAAAAACATGCAATGAAATCGGCAATCGACCTCTGCGGCGCAAACGATTCTTGCTCAGATGAGGTAACTTGAACTTGTTTGACCCGCGCTTCTCCAGGACCCAATTCATTACATTCTGTAGCGATAAGAAAATGTCATTCAAAGCACGGGGTTCCAAGTCACTGAACGATTGTTTGACCAAGTCAATCAGCTCCTCAATTGTACGTACTCGACTCTTGTATTGAATGGACTGGATAGCGTTGAAT
>NW_008580168.1:96831-97615 GCF_000520115.1 Aphanomyces invadans
TTGGTCGCCGCCATGCGCCTTTGTGCACAAGTACACTTCGTGAACTGGACATCTTTGCGTCTTGATCACGCACAAGTTCGGTTCGAATGCGCATTCAGCGCAATAACGCTGCATACTGTTCTCTTGTAGGCAATGTCGGCTTGTAAGTCAACACCTCGGCCGCAATCTTGGGTGGGAGTTGTCACTGGCGGCAGCAACGAAGCACTAAGCCGCAATGCTGCAGCTTTGGCTTCGGCCGCCGCCTTCTTCAATGAGGTCGCCGACTGCACCATGGACACATTGGAGTATTCCATCGGCGCTTGGGTAGCCGAAAACAATGACCAATCAACAAATATAATGACAAATGGCATTTTTCTTTTTATTATTTCGGCCTGCCGACGTGCGAATCGCACATCGGCAAGGTCAAGTATACTTAAGAATAGACTTGATTAAAGTATATACTCTCCTGCACACGAGAGGGTTAATATTCCAGAAGTATGGTCGAGTACCTTGGTGGATGGATTTCCGTCGTTCCCCTGTAGGCCGATGTCAAGAAGGGGGATATGGTGGAACGACGGAAATCCTTCCCCAGTGGTACTAGAGAAATATCTTAAATTTGTTTACAGTGGTCGAACGCATCGACCGACCTTTTTTACAATTTGCATGTTTATGAATGAATTTTATCATAAAATATTGTTGTAATGCTCCGCGAATTCTTCTGAATACAATGTAGTTGATTACACTCCTTCAAACAGAATAATCTTTATGAAATGGTCAATCAAAGCCAGGAATGTTAGTCAATTTG
>NW_008580168.1:97715-100371 GCF_000520115.1 Aphanomyces invadans
ACATCACTTTGCCAATGTATCTCTTGCTTTGAGTCGTGTCATACTCAAGTTCTTCACCATCAACGAGGTAAACTCGTGATTTTACACGCTTCATAAAAAACCACTTTTCGTCGATGTGGACAACATCAAACATGCCATCGTACACAACGTCTTGGCGCACTTTTTTGTGGATAGACATGCAAAACTCGACACGGGCATTGCATTGGACTTCGGACAGTGTTGGTTTCACATTCATGGTTTTGCGGATGAGCCCTCCACTTTTGATCAAACGCAACAAGCGCGTTCGGGGAACACCAGTAGCGAATGCAATGGAGCGCAGCTCGGACCTCTTCTCTTGCAGTAATGCTCGGATCTTGTCGAGCACGGTCGAGCACGTGGCGACTTTCAACGACGTGTACTTCCTCGCATTGGTGTTGCCAAAGTGTCCGCTTGACAGATTCACGTTCATGCCACTCTGCGCACCACGGCACTTTTTCCACACACGGTGCACGGCCCTCGATGAGCAGCCATACTTTTCGGCCAGCATTTCAACACACCCGTTGGAGATCGTCGCTGTTTTGGCTCTCCCAAGGAGCTCCATTGCCATTTGCTGTCGTTCCTTTGGTTTAAGGTGGCGGCGACCATTGACCAGAGCGGGATCATTTTCACGGTCACTTGAAAGGTGTGAAACAGGCATGACTTTGAAATGCAAAATGTCAGCCACTACTTCGACTACGGTAGATTGTCAAGGACCAGTCGTTAGTGCTCGAGATTATCTTCCACTCACATGAATATTCTTCTCTCATTCGCTCTAATTTGCTTTTTTTACACCAATCCCGATTTACTGACATTTCGTTTGGACCAGAGTAGTAAATGTATTCACCAAATCTGTATATCAGTGTGATGGGTGAGAAATTTGCATTATACTTAGGGGGGGGGGTGAGTTTCCAATCAGTGTGATGGGGTGGCGAAGACATCACAACATGGCCCGTTGCTGGTACTATGGTCACAACAATTGGCGCAACCTTCTCCAAATTGTGCTTCAATAGACGCCGCCACACGCAAATCTTGGCCTCGGACGCATCGAGTAGGATTGATTCCCCATCAACATTGTGATTCTTCAAATTCAGGTCTTTTGCCACGGCCCCGTCCTCGTGAATTGACTCCCAGACGCGAGAACCCACCGCTCTCGTAGATGATGGAATGTGGACTAATTGGGAACATCTTGGATTCGTTCTGTTCGATGGCACCACTGGCAACCTCAGTACGTGATGAAACGAATCGGTACGATTTCTCCATTCGCGTGGACAGCAAGGACTGCCGACATGGGATACAAGTATTGCCTCAGTTGACTATCTTCGAACTTCCACCTGCAACAGACCAAATTACATCATGAGACATTGAAATAGCCCTGATTCATCTACACTACACAATGGATTTTTTCGTTGGAACGACGGCTCAAACTCTTGCGTCGACCCATTTTTCAAGTTGATTGACTATTTTATGTATGCTCTGCGAACAAGTCGCTTTTGTTGGCCTATGTCATCCTCAGCGTCATCATTTGACAGTCCTATCACTCTGGAAGCTGTACAACTTGAAGAACTTGGATCATTTCGAATTTGAAACGTTTCTAGTTGTTTCAAACGTGAGGGGAAATCAGCATTTTGAAGTCAAGATGGTTCAAGCCCGTTTTGAAAACACGACTCCCAAAATAGCCATCACGTGCCGCCAAGGGACGATTCATTCTTCTAGTGGTTTGCTCCTGTTGCACGCATGGAAAAAGTGCACCCTTCAACAACTCCTGAAGTGCCGCCGCAGCCGGCTACTTCCAGGAGTCGCCCAGGCTGGTGCGGCCGGCGCTTTTTACTCGGCTTGGTGCTGTTCATGCACGTTACCGTGTGCCTGTATTTGACCATGTGGATCGTCGTCACTCTCTTCGCCCGAGGAGTCGACGTTGCCGTGGCGAATGCGTACTCGCCCATCACAGTGATGGGTTCGTATGCCGTGCTAATTGCGCTCAACGCATATGCTGTGATGGCGGCACTCTTCCCCAAGAGGATACCCTCAATATCTCTTCCGTCGACGGAGCGGATCACGGCTTGGTCATCGGGATTGTTAGACAAAGTGGCAAAGCCCCAACACCCACCCACGTTTTCCCCCTCTGTGCAGTCCATCCTGATGACCGAAGAAGTCCAAGACTGTATCATCATTGCATTCAACCTGGTTCAGGTTGGATGCCAGAGCTTCCAAGCGTTCGCCATGTTCCAAACGTTGGTCGAGCCGGTCAAAGTCATCTCGTACGGTCTCGTGGTGGTATTATACAGCTTTGCATCGCCGCTTCTATTGTTCATTCGAAGCGTGGGAACCAAGTCGGCAGTCCTCAATCTGGCGGACGCAATTGTGTGTTTCATCTTGTCGACCGGCCACCCCCTATTCTCCCTCATCATTACCGTCTTTCACTACTTGGTGCTGGAGCCCACGTTGGCCCAAGACAACCTCTGGGCTACGCGATCGACCCTTCTTACACGGCTCCTTGTTCCGTCGTCTGCCTTTGACATGCTTTGCAAACTCGGTATGCATCTTGGCACGTTCATCTCACTGCGACTGTCCCAGTCGTCGCTGCAGATGCTCAAAGCGACAGCTTATCGCCCCCCTCAGGCACCGAGTGCCCGTGGAC
>NW_008580168.1:100471-105737 GCF_000520115.1 Aphanomyces invadans
TAATATTTACTGCAAAAGCACCGAAGAGGTTGTGATCTCTGGAATTTGATGAATTATCCGGAAGGTCGGTCGATGCGTTCGACCACTGTCAATCTTTGGACGGTGTGGTTTACTGGAAGTATTAACTAGTTGTGAATGTACTAGCTGTACTGGTCGCAACAACTTGTCGCGAGCACGCATTTACGTCGAAATTCCAAGATTTTGACCTATAACAACGAGGTCCTCATCAGCTGAAAAAGTTCTATGTAATATAATTTCCAGCAAAACTCAACGTCGAAATATTTTTGCCTTATACAATTTTAAGATGATTCTCTAGTCTGCGTACAGGTTGGTATAGCATGGATTGAACACTGGGTTTTCGACATTCAACCTCGCGATGGTCTGCCGCACGTTCAAGAGAAATGCCGTCAAGGATCGAGAATGGACCACGTGCTTGAGATCTACCACGGGGGAGGGATTTCAGTCGTTCCCTGTAGCTTCGGCCGACCAACACCACGAACTACTTGCGCCATGCAGTGGTGAGTTCCGTGGGGCCAGCGAGCGCTGTCCCATTGTTGAGAAGGATGTTGCCATTGTCGAGGCTTGTAAGCGCCTCGAGTACCTGCTGTTACGTCCCAGTGGTTTCCGTCTGTTCACGGGCCATTGGAATTTAGTGGACATTTGCCACACAGGTGGTGCTGGCGAAAACATTGTACCAGGCCAACTACGTTGTCAATGGAAATCTTGACTTTCCCCTATGTGATGGAACCGATCGAGGGGTCCAAAACCTATACGGGATCTCCTGAGTCGGCTGGGCACGGCTGACCGCTACGCCAGACGTTCCCGAGCCTACCGACTGGGCCACCTGGTGTCGCTGTTGCGCTCAAAGAACTTCGAGAGTCCTGCCCTGAACGAGATCGTCCGCGCTCAGCGCGATTGTCTCGACCACGAGATGTAGACAATATTGAGGACAAGGGCCTCGTCAAGTGTTGAGTTGAAAAGAACTGTTTTGAATGCCGTCGGATGCCAAGTGGATCCCGATCGGCTGTGTGGTTCTACAACACCAGTTTTGTGTGATCGCCTTCGCGCTTAAGTTACAAAGCAAACCATCATCAAGTAGTTTTATGGGGAAGGGCGAGGATGCCGACGCCAAGGCTTTTGTTAAGGCCTGCATGCACTGTATAGTCGTCGATGGGTGGTGGCGCCCCGGCCATGGGGGCAGGCGCTGCACGCTGACCGGCCCAACGAGCTCATTCACTTCGACTGAATCCAGATGCCAGTCGAGGTAAAGGGCTAGCGATATTTGCTAATTTTCTAGGACAAAATGAATAGGTGTATCTTCCTCTACCCTGGTGAAGAAGCGAAGACGCAAGCATCACGACGATGTTGTTGCACTGATTCGGGCTATTTGGCGTCGTATCGACGTGGGTTAGCGATTGTGGTTCCAAGAACTGAGTTTTGGAGGAGCTACGTCGGACGCTCGATGCCCACCACCACTTCGATGCCTCCCACAGTCCATGGGCGAATGCGAGAGTGGAGATGATGAATCGGCTGGTCCAACGCATGGTGTGCGCGTTATTGTCCAGTGAGTTGAAGTTGAGAGCGAGCGAGTGGTCATCCACCGTGCCGATGACTCAATCTGCTTTAACCACCAGCCAGCAGACGGCTGGGCTGAAAGCCATCATTCACGGCGTTTCAGGCTCTGTCATCCAGTACACCTCTGCAAGGTCTCTTCCACCCTCGGCTAATTATACATGCCACGGTGACCTGGCTGGCAAAGAGCCAGCAACAGTACCTACAAACGGTGGCCACCACCCTTGACCAGGTGCACAAGGATTGCCTATCGAAGACTGCGTCGAAGCGAGAGCAAAATGAGAGCATAGGGCGAACAAGCAAGGCGTGAAGTGACCAAGACTTGCCTTAGGGTGAATTCATGCTCGTCGCTCAGGTGGTTCAACCGAACAAATTGACCTTCTGTGTGAAGGGTCCGTGCCTTGCTGTGCGAGTCCACTCGAACCACCTAATGAATTACCAGCAGCTGCTACCTCCGCATGCCGTCAGCCTCCATCGCGCTAGTTGCCTCAAGTAGTACTTATAAGCGGGTTATGACATTTTCGAGCATACAGTAGCAGGTTGCCTTTGGAGGCACTGGGTTTTTGTGGAAACCTCGAGGAGATCCGCGACAAAGCCGCCCTCTTTGAAGTTCGTATACATTGGATGGGGCTAGATGATGCTGAGAGGTCGGAGCCTGCAACTGCCCTGTGCGGTGGCGTTCTTGCTTTTCTGACGGTGAGCTAAAGCCAACGTGAAGATAGAAATGATGTCGCCGTACGTCGCCGACGTGGAACATGTTGAGCCACATCGGCGTGAAATATTTGATCCACAATTCAAATATCGCCTTAAGCCCGAGTCATACCATATCTTCCCATTCTGCATGTTACATGAGCCTTGCGCAAGTGAAAGCTAATGGAAGCCACATCGCCCTAGCGCTGCCGAATGCAAAATTTCTAGAAAGCGACATTCTCGAAGTCTTGCTTAACCTCGGCTTAATCAATCACTTTCCAATTTACACTCAATTGAACAAACGGTGGGGTATCCTCTCTGGGAAGGCAGTGTTCCCCCGGGATCGTGATCCACGTGCAATACGGTATTCTGACAATGTTTGAACATCCATGTCAGTGTACTGTAAGCGTACAGTGATGGCGCAGCGTAGGCGAAATGAAGTGTGCAGGCAGTACCCTAATCTGTACCATAATTCAAGTCTCCGTTTTCCCTTGAATAATAGTGAGAGTCTCACAGCGTGAAACTGATAATGCACGAGATCACAGCGTGAGACAGATGCCTCACTTCCCAAATATTCCTTCGAATGCCTCATCTCTTGCCAATGCTCGTCGGAATCATGTGTTCTTCGACGTAAAACCATGGCCAAGACTGGATAGACTTCTTGACTCGCTGGAGCTGTCCCAGAGTCATTGCCAAACCCGCCATTTCTGCCACTATTGCCATGTGACCTACCTACCTACCTCCAGCGTCATTAGGGACCCCAGGCCCACTAGCACCGCCGAACTAGTTGAAGGTCGGTTGCGCCGGCATCCCCTAGCCTGACGTATTGGCGTCATGACCTGGGTTTAATCAGTTTGTCACATGGAAACGTCAAAGTCTTGAACCTCGTGATACGCTTCATCAGAAGCACTCACTTGCTTCAGCGCTTCGAACTCTTGTTTCGCGGCTTGAGCTCCATGGCGCTGCATCGGACAAACTTTGCTCCCGCAAGGTAAAAATATATCGTCTTGTAGCTGACGTTGCAGTTCGCCCATGCGAGCTGCCTCGACCACAGTTGCTATCACGCGTTTTGAGTTGCCCGTGCGGCACTCGCCGCCATGGAGTCAAAGAGTTGATTTTTTGCTTGGAATTGCCGATTTGTAGTAGTGCTCACAATTGGATTGTGGGTCGTCAGAGTCAATGCATCGTCTCGTCGTAATTCACCAACGCTTGCCCGTTAAATTCTTGCAGTGCTACCATGATCCGATTCAGCAAATTTGACTTCGCCTTCGGTGATCGCACTTTCCATTGCAATTCGTTGAAATATCATTGTTGACTGCAGAGCCAGTTGGGTACTCACAGCTTCTTACTTGCATTCGTGTTTCATAATATTCGTTGTTGGTGATGATCAAGTTTTCGCTCGCATCCGTGACTTGGTCTTCGTCGTCAAGGCTCGGGGTCGTCAAGACCCGAGGTTAGCCCCCAAAACCACCACTCTCTTTGGTGTTTGTGATGATGGCTGACGCCTTTGGACAATCATGCTAACCACGTTGCCTGTGCGTTTTATTTGCAAGGCTGTGCTTTACGCCATGTCGTTCAAGTTCCGTTCCCCCTGCGTTTGCGATTGATCATGTCGGCGTAGACCTGAACATTTTCTGGGAATTCCATACCCATGCTTCAGGTTGAGGTTTTTCTTGTCGAATTGATTTCGGGGTTTCGGTTCATGTGTATTCCATTGTGGAACTTTGAAAACCTTGCGTGTTGGTCGTCGTCGTCGCGTTGGTTTCCTCCAGACGCAAAAGCTCGGCCGCCCAGGGCCCTGGATTGCTGTCCCCGAGTCCAAACTTTGGAGAGCGTCTGTCACGAGATCTGAAGATAGCCCCGTGTTTGTCTTCTCATTGGCTATACGTGAGGGCACAATTCCGTGCCAACTTCATTCCGTGCCACCAGTGTTATTGGTCAATTTTCGACTATATACCTCTAAAATGATATAACTCTGAATATTCTATAACATTGAACCCCGCGAAAGGCGGCAAAACAACCCGCGAAATCGACATTTCCCATGTAGCCTGAAGGCTCATTTGCGAAAATTCTCTGCCTTCGGCAGCCGGCTACCACCCCCATCCCCTTGCCGTAGCCACGGTTAGTTCATGGAACGGGACGCCCCTACCATACACGCAGCCATGGAAGCAGTGCGGTCCAAGCGCATGTCCGCTCGGTCGGCAGCACGCTACTTCGGGCTTGGCCGCATGATGCTACAACGACGCATTGCTGGGACAGTGAAACCAACGTCACGCAACGGGCGGGACCCCATACTCACTGCTGGAGAGGAGCTCGGCATTGTCGAAGCTGTCAACGAACGCACCCTCCACGCCCAGTGTTTCACCATGATGGAGCTCGCCGACTTCATCCGTGTCTGTATTGAGAACAGCCAGTACACACGCGCCGTGCCTGATACGTTCCCATCAGTCACCTACGTGAAGACGTTCATTAAGCGCCATGCTGCGCAATTCTCAACACGCAGTGCTCAGGCCATGGAGGCCGTTCGCGCTAAACGCAGCACAGTGGAGGTTGTGGAGGCTCACTAAGCGAATATTGCAAAGGTGCTGGAGGACAACAACGTGGAGCCGGACTGCATCTGGAACCTCGACGAGACAGGGGCTTCTGCCCAAGGGTCGCACAACAAGTTCAAAGTCCTCGCCACCAAAGGCATGCCAGCCAAGGCCCAACGCCCCGACAGCAGACAAAACGTCTCGGTGCTCGTGTGTGTGAACGCAAGTGGTGGTCATGTTCCACCGTTCTTTATCCTGCCTGGCACGAATGTCTGTCAACGCACGACGCAAGGTGGCTTGCCCGGTTCCAATTTCGCGGCAACACAAACGTCATTTCTTTCAACGAAGCTGTTCATCCAGTACTTTGAGTGGTTCACCAAATGCATTGGCCCCAAACGACCTGTCCTGGTGCTTATGGATGGCTATAAAGCTCATTGGTCTCTCAAGACTATAAACTACGCTCGGTCCCACGG
>NW_008580168.1:114239-115339 GCF_000520115.1 Aphanomyces invadans
CCGTCGTCTGCCTTTGACATGCTTTGCAAACTCGGTATGCATCTTGGCACGTTCATCTCACTGCGACTGTCCCAGTCGTCGCTGCAGATGCTCAAAGCGACAGCTTATCGCCCCCCTCAGGCACCGAGTGCCCGTGGACGAAGATATTTCCGATGGCTCCTTCGGATCAACTTGGTTGTCAACGTTGGGTGGTCTGTGGTCCTTCTCGTGTGGATGGGCATTGCGCTGGGGGTTGACAGATCGTGTCCCGTGTACTGCCTGGCGCAGGCAACGCCTCTGTGGGACATGACCTGTCAGTGCGCTTATGCCAACATCAACTGTGCGAAGCTGAACATTGCCGATCCAGCTCCATTGCTTTCGCACACCATCGTGGGCACGTCGTTGTTCTACTTGCAAGTCAGTCGATGCGCCGTGCCAGATGGATTGCCACCACCCGTTTTGGCTCCGTTTCAAAACCTCGGCAAGGTCTCGATCTTGTTTTCCAACTTGTCTACGTGGGACGGGCCGTTGCCACCGTCCGTCGGTTTTGTGTCGATTCGATTCAGCCCAGCGCTTGAGACAATTCCACGAGCCCTGTACGGCCACGACTTGTCGCCGCGCCTGGTAGTGTTGGTAGTTGAGGGGTGTCCTGTGCGATCCATCCCGAGGAGCGTCATCGAGACATGGTCGAATCTCGTGTTCCTCTCGCTCATCAACATCAGCTTAGCCGAGTACCCGACCGACTTAAGCCGGCTTCCCCACCTCGAGCTGCTCAATTTGAAACTCAACCAACTCGCGTCAGTGCCGGAAGCGCTGGGAGCACCTCCTGACCTTCCCAGTCTCCGAACCGCTCGGTTCTCGTGGAACCAGCTGGTCCAAGTCCCCGAGACGTTGGCAGCAAGAAACAAGGTTGTTGTTGAACTGAGCGGCAATCCCATTGCGTCGCCCGGCAACACGACGTCCGTTGCATTACAGCAACGAACGGTCCAACTCGATGGCACTCCTTACTGCTTGAATGCCTCCACCACGTCTTCTCTGTCGTATTGCTATCCGTTGTGCAGCTACGGGTGCTCGGTGAAATGGATTGGCGACCACTTCTGTGACTGGGCGTGCTTCACCAA
>NW_008580168.1:115439-116418 GCF_000520115.1 Aphanomyces invadans
GACCGTGTACGTGTTACACGAGCCAGCGAGCTCGTGTAAGGTAGACCTTCTTGTTCCATTCTTGAACGACAAGTAGCAGGCTGCTACTAAAGAATTCTTTGTTGCGTCTCCACCTGACGGACCTCGCGAAGTCCGTATCCAAAGGCAAATCACGAAGTAGATTCCCCCCCAGGCGGCAAGCCGCCGCTGGGGCTTATCCCCTACCCTAATCTGACAGCTGATCCTAGCCACTCATCCGATTAGCCCATCAAATCGTAGGGCACACTACCCAAGGGAACTGAACCCTTGGGCTGCCTCTTGGGGGGAGCCCAGGGGTTCTGCGAAAGGCAAATTCGCAACACTTACCCACTGTTCATTCGATGCCCATGCCGTCGAAGCGCAGGTTGTCCACGTGGTCGTCGGGCGTATTGGTCAAGGTTGCAAAGCGCCAACGTCCGCCCCCGCTTCCCCCCACAATTTCCTCCATCCTGATGACCGAAGAAGCCCAAGACCTCATCATCATTGCATTCAACCTATTTCAGGTTGGTTGCCAGAACCACCAAGCGTTCGCCATGTTCCAAACGTTGGTAGAGCCGGTCAAAGTCATCTTGTACGGCCTCGTGGTGGTGTTCTACAGCTTTGCATCGCCGCTTCTATTGTTCATTCGAAGCGTGGGAACCAAGTCGGCATTCCTCAATCTGGTGGACGCGATTGTAACCTTCATCTTGTCGACCGGCCACCCCCTATTCTCCCTAATCATTACCGTCTTTCACTACTTAGTTCTGGAGCCCACTTTGGCCCAAGACAACCTCTGGGCTACGCGATCGACCCTTCTTACACGGCCAAGGCTCGCAGCTGACGGATTCGGAGCGGGCCGTCATTGATGTGCTCCAAAGCGAAGAATGGACGATCCTCGAGATCTCCAAGAAGATCGGCCGGTCCCGAACTGTCATCTACAACTATCTGCGTGATAAGGATGGGGTATGCGTTGATCACCCAG
>NW_008580168.1:116518-118857 GCF_000520115.1 Aphanomyces invadans
CCCCAGCGCAATGCCCATCCACACGAGAAGGACCACAGACCACCCAACGTTGACAACCAAGTTGATCCGAAGGAGCCATCGGAAATATCTTCGTCTACGCGCACCAGGAGGACGAAGAGTTGTCGTTTTGAGCATCTGCAGCGACAAGTGGGATTGTCGCAGTGAGATGTACGTGCCAAGATGCATACCGAGCTTGCAAAGCATGTCAAAGGCGGATGATGGCACAAGGAGCCGTGTAAGAAGGGTCGATCGCGTAGCCCAGAGGTTGTCTTGTGCTAATGTGGGCTCCAGCACCAAGTAGTGAAAGACGGTAATGATGAGGGAGAATAAGGGGTGGCCAGTTGACAAGGTGAAGCTCACAATTGTGTCCGCTAGGTTGAGCAACGTTGATTTAGTCTGGGTGCATCGAATGAACAAGAAAAGTGGCGATGCAAAGCTGTATAATACCACCACGAGACCGTACGAGATGACTTTGACCGGCTCGACCAACGTTTGGAACATGGCGAACGCTTGGTGGCTCTGGCAACCAACCTCAAACAGGTTGAAAGCAATGATGATACAGTCTTGGATTTCATCCGTCATCAAGATCGACGGCGTGGTCGGGGCACGAGGTCCGTGTTGGTGCGGTGTGACCTTGACCTTGAGCAGCATGCCCGAAGACAACGTGGACAGTCGGTCCTTCGACGGCATGGGCATCGAAGGAATAGTCTTTGGGAAGAGGGTCGCCATCACAGCATGCACGTGGAGCACACAAAGAACGGCGTACGAACCCATCACTGTGATAGGCGAGTACGCATTTGCCACCGCAACGTCGACTCCTCGGGAGAAGAGAGTGACGACGATCCACATGGCCAAGTACAGGCATACGGTAGTGTGCATGAACAGTACCAAGCCGAACAAACAACGCTGGCCACATCGCCGTGGGTGACTCCAAGAGGCAGCCGCTACCGGCACAATGTCATATGTTGTCGGAGGATGCACCTTTTTCATGTGTTCTGCAGATGCGTGCCGCTTGAAAGATGGACACCACTTGGACAATGGGTCCTCGGCATGTGATGGCTATTTCAGGGGCAATGAAACGAATCTCAACAATCGAAAACCAGGAATAGATCGATGCAGCAGCACAAGGCACGTTAACTAATGCTCAGCTTTCTTGAAGTGTTCCAACCGCATTGCGGTAGGGCTTGAGTAGAATGAATTTCCCCTTGTTGAACACAATTTGAACAGTAAGCCATTCAATTCAATGTTGAGATGAACCTTTGTTAATGTAGTAGATATGGTAGATGTATTAGCAAGGTCAATTCATTTTCGATTTTGCCACACAGCTTTCCTCCCAACCAACTCTAATATTCTTACTTCATTTCGTTAAACTGTAGACATATAACTCTCAATTAAGTTTCTGTGGCAAATGCCTCCAAAATCAAAATAAATTTGGACCAAAGATATACGTATGGGCGCGCTTCCGTGCCACTTTTCCTGTCGCCAAGATGAAGGTGTTCCTGGCCTCCATTTTGCTATTAAAATAGTGTTTTGAATTCAGGAGAAAAATTGTAGTTTGAACGTCCGTGGTCGCGATTTTCCCCTTTGATTCCGGCATGACACTGACCTGCCACCCCCTGCGTGCAGATGCCATAGCTCGACTCAAACCCTTAGTATATGTGGATGCATGCCCACAGCAGCCGACCCGATGATGATGTTCTTGCAAAGTATTGCTCGAAAGCGAGGGCTCGAGATCATTTTGGAGTAGCGGATACAAGCTTATGCTATTAGTGCAATGGTGCTGGGCATATTGCCCAGACTGTATAAGCAACTGGTGGACATTCTGCATCCAACAAGCGCAACGACGTACATTCGAGACATAGTTGTGCTATGTTGACCTGACACGAGCGGTAGCTCAAATGGCCCCGCGTGGTATCCTTACCAGAACGCGGCACGTTGTGGATTTCTCGGATGGATCCATCCACACGACGCTATCTATCGAGTCATGGCGGGGAAAAAAATACTCTGGATCGCCGTCATGTCCGAAAGGCTTTAACAGCCTGTCACGTCCACAGATTCGTGGAGTAGATGACGGAGCATGCAACCGCGTCGCCTCATCGATTGAATCGACATTGACAGTTGACGGCGACGCCGCTGAACTTTCACACCTTGGTGCATTCATTCAGTTTGGTCGGTCAAACCCAAACTCGTCGCAGTCGCCGCCATCGAAATTACACGCCTTGGTGAAGCACGCCCAGTCACAGAAGTGGTCGCCAATCCATTTCACCGAGCACCCGTAGCTGCACAACGGATAGCAATACGACAGAGAAGACGTGGTGGAGGCATTCAAGCAGTAAGGA
>NW_008580168.1:118957-141863 GCF_000520115.1 Aphanomyces invadans
AAATTTTGGTTTTCCCGCGATAACTCCGGCTCCATTTGTCGTTTGGCCCTGAAACAGGCGGCAATCGATAGAACCAATCAATGCGGTGATTTCGGTGCCAATTTGCGTCAAATTGGAGCAACATTGGCAAAGTTATCGTGAAAATACTAATTGTCCTATTTGAGTGGCGCGGACTGAATATATTCATTTCCTACGACTTCGTCTGGATGAGTTACTTGTCCAAGTTGAAAGGACAGGATGGGCGAGTTGGACTGTCGGTATAAGGCTCCCCATGGACGTACTGCCTGCATGGGCTAAGCCGCGCAGTAACTCGACCCCCAATTCCTTGATGGCGGTCCGTGTCGATCCCCGAGAACGTGAGCACAGTTGTTTGAGCCACTCATTTGGGTTCGGTGTCGTATTTAGCTTGCGACCGTACGCGCCATGCTTGACCATGACCTCTTTGCCCTCGACTGTTCCTCGTCCGTAAAACGCTTCCATGCCGTGTGACGTCCCGTTCAAGTTCAGTTCGATTTGGGATGTCGAGCCGAGGGGAGTCCCACGGCTCCCTATCAAAGAAGTGGGGGTCGCATGGCTGGGATGGAAGCTAGTCCAACGCACTAGCGACGATCGTGATGAAGTCCTTGTTTACAACGGAAACGTCCAAGTAGAATGCTCTCAGTGCTATGTTTCGTCAGCTTGTGGCACGTCTACGCTTGGATCGGCTTCCACGTCGACACGAACGAACGTCGGCTTGCCCTGACATGGCTGAACACAATCCGTAGATAATCCCCTACAGCTTCTTGAGAGCTCGAGTGGGGGCATCTTGCCAGCTCCAACAAGTGGGGTTGTGTCTCGGTTATTCCTGTAGCGCAGGGGTGCAAACCACTTGGAGGTTACGATACGATGGTGATGCGCACCGATGTCCTTGACCCGATGGGCGAGTCGCACCAGAGGTCTCTCCAGGGGATCGACACAATTGAGATGTAGTGTTTATATGCAATAGGGATTTGCATGAATCACCGATGGAATCTCCATGGTGAATCGCTTTTCCGTCGTCGAGGCGACGGGGTTGGATGTCTTGGCATCCACACGGGACGTGAGAAGGTGTTGAAGCCTTTCAGACACAAGTGGGCTCACATGAGCCACCGCGCCGTCAGGTCAGCACAGTTATGTCTGGAAAGCACGTCGGTTCACGTGTAGGTCATTCAGTTGTACTGGAGCATAACCTTGTGACCGCTGCTCCAAAATGAACTCGAGTCCTCGCTTTTGAGCACTACTTTGCAAGAACATCAATATTCTGTTGGTCTGGTGTGGCCATTGATCCACATATGCCATGGGTTCCAGTCAAGTGCCGCAGGTGCACGCAGGGGCGGCAGAGCAGGTTCATGCCAATGGGGGAATGATGGACCTCCGGGTCTCAACACGTGGCCGACGAGCACTGGCACGAGAACGAAGGAATGACTGACATCAGCCGCAGACCCGAGCCAGGTCAGGAACACGCACTCGCGACGGCGACGGGTGCGTTGGCCATTGTTACAATCGGCAACGTCAAGCTGAAGGGCGCGCTCGCGGCGTCCGTGGCTGGAATCTCGTGCGGCTGGCAATGTTTCCAGCCACAGGACTATACGACACGGGATGGTCCACCAGTCGAACCAGAGCGCCTCGAGCAGGATCAGTCCGCCTTGACCGCCTTCTGAGAAGGCCATCGGTGGAGATGAATGCACAGCACAGAACCATGTCTGTCCGGGCGTAGTGCAAATGTTGGGGCGACGCACTGCGCCGGGGGCTCAACAGTTCGGTCATAGAACAACGCTGTCGTACCTCTAGAGCCAAAGGCATTACGAAGATATTACGGGACGTGCTGGTTATGGAAACGCGGGCGCACGGCGGAGAAGACAAGTGGGGGGTTGGGGGGTGCCGCGCCAATTCAATTCATGTTATCAATAGAATGCGGTGCTGCAGTCAAGATCACCAACGGTGCAACAGGACAGATTTGGAGCTGGCCCCTGTCGAGGGCGTTTGACAAGTCCAATGGAAACGAGCATGTCGCGTCGTGGTGGCAGAGTGGCGGCATTGGTTCACGGATGGAGCACGACACTTCCTTGGCCAGCCACTCAAGGCATTGGTTGATAGAGCATAAGGAGCTTGTTCTGGTCCGCACGATCTGAAGGCGAGGCGGGAATAGAGGCGACATTGACGTGGATAGAATCGCTCCGGCCCTCCAGTTGGAGACGTCGGGCTCGAGATGAACCTTGTAGCCACTCGTTGAAAGAGCTACTCTCTCGCGAACACCGAATTTTTGTCAACTTGGTAGATCGAACCCAAATTCGTCGCAGTCGCCGCCGTCGTAGCTGCACGCTTGCGTGAAACAAGCCCAGTCGCACAAATGATCGTGGATCCAGTTGGCCTCACATCCATAGCCACACACTGGGCGGCACGAACCTGAGATCGGGCGGGTGGTCGCGTTCTCACAAAATGGCGAGTTATCGAGCACGACCGTCCGCTTTTGCAGGGCGGTTGGCGTCGTCTTACCCGCTGTTTCGATAGGGTTCCCACTGAGCTCTAGGACGACGTTGCTGCGTTGGGCAATAGCGGGGGGAACTTGTGTAAGTCTGTTCCAGTTCAACCGGACCATTTTTATGTTTGGGAGGTCGCGTGGCGATCCAAACATGTCTGGCACTGTTGTGATCCGATTGAGCTTGAGATTGAGCAGCTCCAAATGCGGCAGCGTCCCGATTCCATCGGGGAGAACTGACAAGTTGACGTTGATGAGGGAGAGACAGATCAGGTGAGACCACGCCTGGACGACTGCCGCTGGTACCGACTCCAGCGGACAGCCCTCGATCACGATGACGACGAGGTGCGGCGACAGAGGCGCCTGTTGCAAAGCGTTTGGAATGACGCGCAGGGCAGTGCTAAATCGAATGGACACGAACGCCACGGACGGCGGCAATGGCCCTTCCCACGTCGATAAGTTTGAGAATAGTACGAGAACTTTGCAAAGTTTTGAAAAGGGGGCGATGGCGTCGGGGGGCAGGCCGTTGGGGACGGCACACCTACTGATTTGGAGGTAGAACAAGCTGGTGCCAATGGCCTGTGGAGAAAGGAGGGGAATGGGGTCGTCGATCCCAAGCTTGACGCAGTTGAGGTTGGCATAGGCGCATTCACATGTGAGGCTCCACAATGGGCTCGATATGGCCAGGCAGTATGGTGGACACTGCGCTCGATAGTTCAGCGCGACAATCATGGCCCCGAGGAGCGCGAGGGACCACCCGACACTGATGACGACGTTGAGTCGAACGACCCAGTGGAACCTTGTCCGCCGAAGGGATAGCCGGGTCAGTGGGGACGTGCGACTTTTCTTGAGCAGCTCGACGGTCGACCGCGACCGGCGCAGCGCGATAAATGTGCCAAGATGCATCCCGATTTTGCACATCAAGTCAAACGCGGACGACGGGACGAGCAGCCGCGTGAGGAGTATCGATTGCGTGGCCCACAGGTTGTCTTGGCCGAGTGTTTGGTCGACGACGACATATCGAAGCAGCGTAAAGACGAGGGAGGCGAGGGGGTGGCCGGTCGACAAGATGAAACTCACGATTGTGTCTGCAAAGTTGAACAGCGTCGCTTTGGTTCGCATGCTCCTTAGAAACAAAAACCACGGCGATGCAAAGCTGTAAAACACCACAACGAGGCCAAACGACAGCATCTTGACCGGCTCGACCGACATGCGAAACATGACGTGGGCTTGATGACTTTGACACACAATCTCCATCAAGTTGAACACGATTACAAGGGTGTCCTGCATATCTTGGCGGTTGCGACGGGCGATGGGTTGTTGGCGTTCACTTATCGACATGAACTCGGAATGCTGCGACGCATTCGAAAGCGGGGCAGGAAGAAGCTTGGTCGCAAAGGAGAAACCCGTCGACGGCCGGAGAACAGGGAAGCACAGCCTCCCGGGGAAGAGTGTGCCCAGGATGGCATGGCAGTGCATAGCTACGAGAAGGCCATAGAATGATACCGTCACCATCGGCGCGTATACGTTGGCCATGGACACGTCGGCTCCGCGGGCAAACACACACACAGCGATCCAAAGGCCCAAGTAGAGGCACACTGTGACGTGCATAGCAAGCACGAGAGCAACGAGGAAGCGATGGTTGTATCGATGGCCACGCGCCTTGAGTCGCCTTCCAAAAGACGGTGCCAAGTGCACCTTGACCATGTGCGAGAGTGGCCTCCAGACTTCGGTGAGTGCCAGTCTAATTATACGTTGGTTTGGAAAACGAATGAACATTCGAATGCATGTAGCTCTGGGAGAGCATGGGCATGTGTGACCCTGTGAATCCTTCGTGACGGTGGAGGGATGGCATGAGACCAAAGTCATGGCAAAACTGCCTCCAAACGCCGCCTAGGTCGCAAAACCTCGTGGCGCAAGGCGACACTCCCTTGCGTTCACATGTTCATGAAGAGCGCACTGATACGGGCCTTCGTGTGCGCTCTGTCTCATGAAGCAAACCATGGACATGATGAGGTTTGTTCTGGTGGTCATTTACCTTGGCACGACTGAGAAACGTCAAGAGGCTGCAGATATCTTCTGTGGTCGCCGCGCTCGTAAAGTTTATTCTTGACGTACAGGCCAGACAGCGTCCCGTTGGGCAGCTCCATCGGGATGAGCAACAAGCATGGATCGGTATGGCAGATGATGGCCACGGCAGCTCCGCCACACGTAGCCTAGACAACTCGCCACCGCAGCCATACACTTCAGCGAAGAAGAAGCGATGGCCCCACCCACAGCGTCAGCGTTGTGCCACTGATTGTACAGCTCCAACTTGTTCAAACACAATTGGGAATCTTTGGTTCAAAAGGTGGGTGGGGCGGCCTCCACGAGCTAAGTAGCCGTCCGAGTGAATGGCTATAGGCGACGACAATGTATGGACAAGGAAGGGGGCGACGAGCGAGAACACCATGCCAACGGCATGGCAACAACCACGGACTGCTGCATTCCCTGCATGGCACATGGAACCATGTCGACGTGTCGAAAGGAAAGACTTCTACTTGCAATGGCCTGGCCATCGAGTGTTGTTTGCCGCCTCTGTCGTAACACGTTGACTCACCAGCTACGACACCTTGCCTGCCCCTGTCGTTTCGATGTGTTCCAATCCTCTCGAGCAAGCGTACGAGCCAGCAGTCACAGTGTCGCCAAGGTGGGTGAATCTCTGAGTTGTAGGTTGTCTGACGAGGGGGCCGACTATTTCACCAAACCAAGCGGAAAGGAATGCATGGGTACGTTGATATGCTTAGAGCGGCAAGAGCACTGCGGCCATCCAGTTCGGAACCAAGATGGCGTCCACCGGTGACTGCTCTATTTGTCCTCGAGCATCCAACGCTCGTTGGGCAGTCAGTCCGAATTTGGCCGACGTGGTGTCCGCGTGGAAGTTCTAAGGCGCGGTCTGCCTCCATGGGGCTGAGCACATTCGATCCACTGGGGCACGGTCATGGCAAACCGTCTTTGGACCCTCTCGTGTGCTCCACACAAGTTCCCATTGCTCATTGCAAGGCAACCTCCACGGACGCAGCCTCGTATTCGATTCTTCTGCTCGATACATCCACGAAGCTTGAGCACTCGTAACCCCTCGGCTGGTCAAACTCGATGCAGCCGGGGCGGATGGGGCGAGGAGGAACAAGTGGATGATGGAGAAGATGGAGCAAGGGTTAGGCTTCACAAGGGAGGAGTGCGGGGCCCTCGGAAACCTGTCCCAAGGTCAGTGGCAAGCCTCCTGAACCCCGGGAATCTATAAAAATGAATGTGAAAAAAACTCCATACAAAGTATGGAAATCAGTTTTCACACTGATTAGAACAGATACTACACTTGATCTTAGCCAAAAGGCCGAGAAGGTATGATTTGATCCTGGACATGGCAAGTCGAATACCTACAACGCTGTCAATATTGTTCCCACGTTTTGTACCGCTTAAAGTACGATTGGACAAGTATATTTTAAGCAAGAGATGTCTCAAGTACGATCATGGTCGTACTTGACATGACCCCTTTCTTGGATGCAATGGACAACTTTCGGCAACGATGGCGGACGTGGGGAGCTCGTGCGACTCCGCCCTGATGCGTGTAACACACGAAGCCTGTCTATTCAAACGGCATGCACGTTGGGTGTTGTCCTCGGTGGCAGAGTGACGCTGTTGAGGACGGTACCAGTAAAGGGGTTGGTGACTTCACATGATGTCGGCCTTGAGACCTTCCTTCGTTGCTTGGAGTTTTCACGGATAAGGGCTGGAAATGGCCAGGTGGGTCAAACGAGGTGCATGGGTTCGGCCAAACAATTCAAGTGCGCTCGCACGATGCACCAAAACGATTTCACACTTGCCAATTGTCCCTTATCCACCTGAGATGTGATTTTAAAATAGTTTGAAATGCATTTGAAATCCTAGGAGGTTTTCCGAAAAATCCGGATATGTCGAACGCGCATTGGTTGGGTTTCAGTCTTGACGGTTGGTGGGTTATCCAAAGGACCGACGACGACGGCAAGGACCATCATGAGCGGCGTCGACATCGAGGCCAATGCCAGCAGCTCCGATGTGATCCGAGAAGGCGACACGGTGGTGTGCTACACAAGCGACGATCGCGTGTTCTTCCAGGAGATCCTGCCTCGCATGACCATTCGAATTGGCAAGGTCCAAATTCCTGTCAAGTGTGTCGTCGGGTTCCCATTCGGCTCGATCTTTGAAGAAAAGGAGAAGACGTTGGTGCCGGTGGAAGGCGGGTTGTTTCCTGACCCGGTCGCGCCGGAAGTGGGCGAGTTCGAAGTGCCCACGAATGACAACCGCAGCTACACCGACACGAACGACTCGCAGAAATTGAGCAACGTCGAGATCGCGGAGCTTCGTGCACAAGGCGTGAACGGGTCGGCGCTCATTGCCAAGCTCGTGGAGAATTCCGACACGTGGGACACCAAGACTGACTTTTCCAAGCAAAAGTACCTCAAGAAGAAGCAGCAAAAGTATATGCCACGCATTCAAATGGTACGTCCTGGCCCTTTGCCGCGTGCTTTGCCCACCGCACGATCGTCGTAGGTCCGTTGCACAGCAATGGCCCTGTGTGACGTGTACCACGTGCGCCAGCCGTCGAAGATTTTGAACTTGCGCTTCGACATCATTGGACAAATCCTGAGTTACGGCAATATCTACGCAGGTACGAGCGTTCGCGTCGAGTTGGCATGAACTCCTTTCATGACACTAAATATTGCTGTAGGCGCTCAAGTGATGGTGGTGGAGACGTGCATGGGGCTCATCACCGGAGCTATTGCCGAGCGAATGCTGGGTACGTGTGTGTGTAGTTGCCCTCCCGCTGCAATGCCCCGCGTCACTGAAACCACTTTCCTTCAGGCCATGGGACCTTACTGGCTGGATACGAAGGGCAACAGCCGTCCGTCGACACGATTCGCCGCTTCAATTTCGGTACGATGTCGTTCATGCGTCGACCAGGCCACTGGCGCAGGGGCGGGCTCCTCATGGCGTGTGCAAGGTAGACCAAGCCGTCAACGACAGCATCGTGTACTTTCCGTTCCATTACATTGGCCAGCTCGACAACGACGAAGCGGCGTTGGTTGCCAAAGAAGCTGCTTTGAACGAAGTACTGAACCGTCGTCGTCCCGCATGTGCGTTCTCACTGTGCCGTGCAGGAAGAACAGCCGTCGGAGGACGTTTTGGAAGCCCGCAAAGCGGAAGTCGCAGCCCGCATTGCCATGTACACGGAAGCCGAACAGAAGAAATACCTGGCCAAAAAGGAACAACGCAAGCTCAAACAGCGCCAAGCCAAGCCGAAAAAAACACCCAGCGACATTCGAGCCCTCTTGCGCGCACCTTCCGATAGGTATGCATGTCCTGTATTGTAACAGGGCTCACGTGCTGCTGGCTAGCTTGGTGATTGTGACCCACTACGATCCGCTGGTGGTGCTTCTCCAGTTGTTGCCCCGACTCGGCCTTTCGCGGCCGTTTGTTGTGTACTGCGAATACCTTGAGCCTCTCGCGACGGCATTCGATGCGTTGCAGCGCATGGAATCCATAATCAATCTGCAATTGAATGACACGTGGACGCGGGAGTACCAGGTGCGTACACGATGCATAGTTTTGCCGAAAATTGACGGTGGCGTTGTGTAGATCCTGCCGGGTCGCACGCACCCAGAAATGACGATGAGCGCCGGCAGCGGCTACCTCCTCTCGGGCATCAAAGTCGAAGCCACACCGCCGCCGCCGCACTTGGCAGACTTGAAGGTGCTTCCTCGACGCACCAACGGCCCCAAGAAGCCGCGAACACGGGATTAAGAATCATTCAAATAGAAAGCATTGTCCACGTGGCCATGAGCCCGCCCTACTCAAGGTCACAGCTCTTGCCCTGCGAAAAAGCGAGTTGGGTTCCTGAGCCGCGAGAGACTGTACGAATTGGCTGAAGTGGTTCGGCCACGCGGCGGATCACGGTCTCTGGGACGCCTGGACGGGCGAAGCGCGGTTGAGGTGCTGCGCAGAACACAATCCAGTCCCAGCGAAGCCATCGACAGCCTGTCCAGCACAACCCTGTGGTGGTGTTTGGTGCGAGCTCCTCCACATCGCTACCGCAGCCGCCGAATTCGACGACCAACATGTACAACATGATGGCCAACCTATGGAGCAATGCAGGTTCGTACCACAGAGTCAGGATGTGCAGCGGCTAGAGGTGGCATTCCATGGCCTTGCGAGGGCCCAAGGCAGCTCGAGTGTGAGTAAAAATATGTTTGTTAGCTTGGAAACTCCTCCACGCTAGTCGTGCCATTGGCGGTAGCTAGGAAGACTCGACGCTTGTCGGGCGATTGTAGTGGGGTGCTGTGGGGAGCTAGTATGCTGTGGGGAGGCACTGCGAATACCACTTGGACTCCACCTTGCACGTAGTGCCAACTTGGCACTCGGTGGGGCCGGTCCAGTACTGGCCGCCGCATTGGCCGTAGGTTGGAATGCCGGGGAGGTCGGGGATGGGTACGCACTGGGAAAAGTACTCGCTTTGAGCGCGGCAGTAGAACCCTTGGACGCAAACGGTTTGCCCAGCCCACTTGAGCCCCCCACATTGGGCATACGGTCCCAAAGCTGGGCCCCTGGCTTCCAAGTACGTGGCAGTGTAGAGGGCGTTGATTTCGTCGATAGTTAGGTTGGTAAGGAGGCCATCTTCGTTGTGAAACCCAATCGTGTCGTCGTCATCGTCGCAGTCCACCGGGTCTTGCGCCAACGACGGCGCAACCGAGGTAGTGCTGGCACGTGTCGGTGCAGTTGTCGGTGCACCTGTCGACGCTGGATTGGGAAAGCAGTGGCTGTAGTAGTCATTGACAACAACGCAGGTCGAATCGTCGACACAGTCCACTGGACCTCGCCAGGCCAGCCCTCCGCACTGACCGTACAACCCGACGCGAATGGAGGCGGGCTTGGGGACACACAGCGACAGGTACTGGGTCACTTCTTGGCACGTGAAGGTAGGGTCGATACAGCACACGCCATGGGGCCAGTGTTGTCCATTGCACTGGCTAAAGTTGGTGGCGCACCCTTGCGACCGCTGCTGCGCGCCGGGCGACGCAGGGTCCGACGATGCCAGGACCGTCATTGCTAGAGTCGACACCACCGCGAGAGTACGCACCGGGCGCGATAGCATTTTCGTAACTTGGTGGGAATGCAGATATGGGCGGTGCATGACGCAAGCCACGAGTTTCGCCGACTATAAATAGGACCAGACAAACCCAACCGACCGATGCCAACTCCACGCGAGACACGGTGATGCGATGTGCGGGAACGTTCGCGGAGAACGTGAGAACAGTCGTTGAGGGGCCATGGCTTGGATCTGCTGACGCTTCGCGCGGACGTTTGAGCTTGTCGTCGTGCTGTCTCGAGTCGCGCGACTGTGCGGACATCCGTTGCCTGCCCACCAGCATACTTTTATGACGCCCTGAGCGTTTGAATGGAGCGAGTACCTCCTGCCCTTGTTTTTCAACCGGGAGCTTTCTTGCACTCGTTAAGTTGTGTGCTGGTCCATGTGTAGTTAGCTCCTGCATGGTGCAGGATCCTAGCCGAGCTCGTCCACTCTGCCTTTGTAATTTGTCGTGTGCTCTTTAGTGTGCACCGCCACTGGGGGTATACATACAGGAGAAAACTGGATTCGGCAAAGTATAACTTAATAACGTCGAGTGGTGTTGCCAGTCGGCACTTGGGTGAGTGGGTTGGCGCCCGCCGACGACACTGCCGAGTGGTTGCGCGATCGAATGGAAATGAGTTTCTTGGACAGGTTCTGGTGCTGGAGTTGCTTGAGCTGGTCCATGGCGATCCTCGCGTGGTCGTGGAGGACGCCGCGTAGGTAAGCGAAGGATGCGGGGTTGCGAGGCTTGAGGTCCATCACACCGACGCATCCCACGTGTTCGCCGATGGCCATGTCCACCAGCGGCGCCGCGCCGCAAAAGTGTGCCTGGTCGATCAATGGATTCCAGCACGTCGGACGCGGTTCGGCCAAGAACAGGCGAAGAAGCGCAGAGCTGTCTTTGCCTGCAGGGTTGTGGGGGCTTCCTCGCTGCGCCAAAATCCGGAACGAAGTTCCCGATCGCTGAAGGATGACGCCGTAGCTGCATTGCGTCGCCAAGCAGAGCCTATTGAGCGTATGGTCGAGTTGGTCTGGCTGACGACCGGCGCGAGCAGTCGCCGGTGTCGAGAGGACGCTGATAGGGGAGATCGCTGGCGCTGTCGTCATTGCTGGCGGTAGGCTCACGGAGCCATCCAAGACGACTTGTAGGCCAGTACTGCGCCGCCTGGTCTGTCGTTCGTGGCAAAGACTGCTTTGTGTCGATTGCAACGGGTGGTGATGGTGGTCTCTGTCGCCGTGCTGAAAGGAAGACGCTGTGATGGACGATCCGAGCGGCGACATTGGTTTCTGCCGAAGACAAGCACCGGATGACGACGACTTGGGATGCTGGCTCGCAGCTTGTTGCTCGCAGCACCACACGCACACGGTGGTGAGGGCGACGCCGACCCACGGGATGCGGACGTAGCGCAGCTGTAGGCACTTGAAGCAGTAGATCTCACCGCACTAGCACAACTCGTCAAGACATAGAAGGAATGACGCCACGCACCACGCGACAGTGGTGTTTGCGCCGGTAGAGCGTCCGGAACTTTTTGACGCATGCGTTGCATCGGTCGCATTGCGGGTCTGGTTTCCAAACATCGACAGGAATTCCACGAAGGATGTCGATCCCGACGAGGTCTTCTTCGTTGAACACGTGCATGTGGCGCATTTGGGTCCAACTACGTGTGGCACGACTGGATCAATAGATGGTTACAAGGGCAGGCCTGTGCTACGACGTTTGCCAGCGTGGGTGCGACTCACTGGATGGGCAAGAGCCGCTCTCCTGCGTAACCACGGTCGGCGCAAGTGTCCGGCACCTCCGAGCTTATCCCTTGGAGGCAGAGGGGGGAGTGGCCATCTGGGTTTGTAAGCGCAAGGCACTGGGCTGATGGACCATGCAGTCTGGGTTACCGCGAAGCCAGCAGGCCACCGAGATCGATACACGTGGTAGAGGTCGGCACTGGCTACACAGTCATCAAAATTGTGGCAACTTCCACAATACTCACCCAACTCATATCTCACCTCAAAAAGTTTGGTGAGATATTTCTTTCCTTGCAAGCCGACGACGGTTTCAACTTGGCATGGCAACATGCACCGCGCGTCCGAGCCGTACGTGCTGCGAATTGGTACGGCGGTGCGTCCGCCCCACGGGGCTTAGGACTATCACCGTTTTACGTAAATGTTTTAAACATGAAGCATCCGTGCGTGATGTAGATGGAAGGACGTTCCCGGTCTATGTCATGGACGGCACTGGCGATCAACGGATGAAGGTGACGATTGTGTCGGTCTCGACACGAACCGAGCACGTCCTGCACGTGCCAGAGACCGCTGTGTCCATCCTGGCGTCGGCGGCGAAGTGCGATGTCACGTCAGATGTACTCGTTGGGGACTTGATTGTCCGTTGTCCCATATGTACTGACCACGTAGAGCTTTAAAGAGTTTCTCGTTGGCCACATTTGCCTTCGAAAAGATGAGCGAACCACCAAGGATACGTTCGTGCTTGGCCAAGTACGCGAGGTATCGACGGCATGTACTTGACTTGAGCTTGTTGCTAGACAAGATTCGTGGAGAGGCCCTTCGACGCCACCCACCTTCTGGTATCGGATGTTGCGGAGACAATGCCCCGCCGAATGGTGGCCGACTTGAGCGAAGTCCTTCGCCAGCTCAGCGACCAGCGATGTGTACGCTGCACTCTCTCCTCGTATGGACGCTTTGAGCTCATGCGCATACACGCACTCCATTCTAGTTTCAAGAACGGCAGATCTGGAGCAACCAGCAACTGTTTGACGCGATAGTGAACGGGTTCGAGCAGCTGCACCTCCTCGCCACACACTGCAGTACGAACGTCCATGCAACGCAGGCAACGGCGCCACCCTTAACTAGCACGTGCCAGTGCAACAGGAGGCAGTCGTGGCCAAGTTAGTGAAGGATGTGGACAAGGTACTCGTCACCAACACAGAAAGATCACTTGTCCATGATGCTAGCGAGGTCACGCGTGCACTGCTAACGCGCATGGATAGTGGAAGGCTGCGGCGATCGAGCGAACTCGGCGAACCGACTCCGCGCTGCACGAGCACCGTAAGTAGGGGATATGGTATTCTCATGGCCGCTTCATGACGGCACGTAGAGCGGACATTGGATCAGTTGGAAAGTTTTGCCATGTCCACGCAGCAAACGATCCGAGTACACGTGCATAAACTCAAAATCACAGGCTAATGGGAAGATCTGACTGGCGCAGACATTGGATAGCCAAATCCACGATCACTCGACGGCTATGACTGCAATGCGGCAAGACCTGGAGAGCGCATGGAAGATGCGGCAACAGACGATGGAATTGGAGGCCGAGCGATCTCGGAAGGAGGTGATGCCGAGGTTGGCTATTCCTTTCGCACTTGACGGCTGTGTCGTGCAGTGGAGTGACTTTCGCATGGACAACAAGCGCCACATGGAACGGATCAAAGATGCGTTTAGCTTGCTCAACGAAGCGCAATCCAGGACGTCCAAGCACGTGACGAATGTCGCTGTACGACCCCCGCAACATGTCATGCGAAGCGAATGAATGGCTCAAAATATGCACATAGGGCGAAGTCAGCGAGTTAGGTCGTTTTAAGGAGCACGTCGCTCACAATGGCCAACTGCTTGCCGAAGTCCGGCAAGCCTACGTTGAGGTAAGTCACCATCCGTTCGTCAAGGATCATGGGCACTGCGTGAAGGAGTTAATGCGGTAGCTCCTGCCGAAGGTGCATGACATGTACGTCCTTGAAAGGAAGCGGCAAGCCATAGCGGCCGTGCAGACCTTGTCCCATGTTGATGCACCACAGTCGAAGGAGGATATGCTTGTACACTTCTTACACTAAATAGGCCCTATTCTTGGATTTCAATTAGTGTAAGGTCTTTTATTGGCATCAATGTAGTTCTGGGTCGGCAAAACAATAGCTTGCCAACGTTTCGCGGTCTGAAGTCGCTCGATGCGTCGTTTTGTTAATTGATACGCGGCTCTGGTGCTGCTCATCGTGCACCAGCGACCTCCGCAAGTGCTTTCGCTTTAGGAGACTACGTCCTTCATCATTAAAATGTCCAAGAGTTTTCATTCTGCTCTCAAATGT
Organism: Aphanomyces invadans; assembly: GCF_000520115.1. Lineage (NCBI taxonomy): Eukaryota > Oomycota > Saprolegniomycetes > Saprolegniales > Verrucalvaceae > Aphanomyces > Aphanomyces invadans. Next base: position 132,684 of record NW_008580168.1, read on the forward strand.
TTCGAACGACGTTTGAAACGAATTTGTTCGGTTATCCGGAAGGTCAGCAGCACCACATTTCGAATCGATCCACGTGGCCCGATGGCGAATCCGTCGACCCCCGCTAAGCTCCGTCTCCGCAGCGAAAAGCACTTGAGCAACATCACGAAGCGTGGCAACGTTCCTGCGAGCACAAGGGTACGATGAGCACTCGTTTAGTCTTCATTCTGGCAGGACCTTATGCTACTTCTAGGTGTCGCATGATGGATACAAAGTTGGCCCCGTCCTCCTCGGGTTCCTCTTCTTCCTTGTTGTAGGATCAGCGGTTCTCGAAGTCCTTCGGGCGTCTCAAATTGGCCTATAAACTTCATCGACTGAACCTTGTAATATCATGTCTATCTTCATGCCAACATAAACTCGTGACAATGCGATGTATCTGCACAACGCCAACGTGAATTCATACGTCTCGCCAGGTTTGGGGTCCCTTCTCTTGAGCTCACTGGAAATCCTCCAACACGTTCAATATGTGGATCAAGCATTGCTGTGAACATCACAACCTGCACCTCAGCGACCACACACCTTGTAGGTCAAGTCCTCCCATGAAGCACGATGAGGCGGGGTTATGTGACGTCCTTTTCCATTGCTGACCTTACCAGCTCCCAGGAATCCCATCATCGTGTGCATTCATGGAAGCCATCCCTTTCTTGCATGCACGGACGTCGCCGGTCTCCGCAGTCGGTGATTTGATCACACCAGACGACTTCCTTCGCTTTGAGAACTCAGTTTCCGGATAACGGAAACTTATCCGAAATTCTGAAAGATCACCAAACTGATCTTTCTCCAAACCGTTTCACGCAATGTTGTGGGCCCGCGCGGCGCGCCACCACCGCCGCTCGTTCTCGGTCCGGGAATTGTCAGTCTCGTCGAATGCGCTGCGGTTCCTTATCGTTGATGGATACTCCCCTGAAGGACGGGTGGAGCTGACAAAGAGCGGCGCGAGTGTCGCGTCGGAGTTGTACAAGCGCATGCTTTCTGAGAGCGCGGACGGGCTTCCGACTTCGTTCAACGTGCTCTTTCCATCGGATGGTCCTTTTGAAAAACCCGACCTCCACAAATACGATGCCGTCGCATGGACTGGATGCAGGTGCGCTCGCGTTTCCCTCGTCAAAGTAGTCGCTGACACGATTGCCGACCGTAGTTTGACTGTACACGATACACTTGACGACCGCGTAACTCGGCAGCTGGAACTCGCTAAACAATGTTATGCACATGGCATTCCGCAGTACGGAAGCTGCTGGGCAGCGCAGATCGCTGTCGTTGCAGCGGGGGGCGTCGTCTCCAAGAACCCTCGTGGACGCGAGATGGGATTGGCACGAAAGGTGACGGGAATTCCCTTCATCATGCAAGATCTGATGAGTTCTGCTTAGATTTCGCTAACGCCAGAAGGCCGCGGACACCCCATGTTTGACGGAAAGCCCTCTGTGTTTGACGCCTTCACGAGTCATTATGACGAGATCACACACCTCCGTCCTGGAGGGTTGGTACTGTGTGGGAATGCCTTCACGTCGGTCCAAGCTGTCGCTGTCCGCCATTTGAAGGTGCGAATGTGAACTCGTATGCAGTCAGGACATGATTGCGACGGAAATATGCGGCAGGGAGAGTTCTGGGGGCTGCAATACCACCCGGAATACGACTTGCGCGAGATCGCCAGGTTGATTCTTGCGCGGAAGGAACGCCTGGTCAAGTACGGCATCTTTCGATCCCTTGAAGATGGAGACAAGTACGAAATCACCATGGCTGTCGTCGGATATTTTTCATTGTCGTCAACTCGTTTAGATACGTTGCCGAGCTGGAAGCACTGTATGATGACCCATCTCGCAAGGACATTGCGTGGCGGCTGGGCTTGGACTCGGATGTCTTGAACGAGACTGTACGGTACACGGAGAGTCGCAATTTCATCAAGCATCTTGTGATCCCCTACAAGTTGTCGAAGCAGGTCTTGAAGTGAGATGGCACGAAAAAATACGATAAAACTTTCTGTCTGAGTGGGTGGTGTTGAAAAACACCAAATGAAGAGAGGCATCCACTGCCTTGGTTGGGGACGATCGTGGGGCATGCCCTGAATGGAAGTTGATTTAAGCCGACGACGTAAACTTGGTCACAGCCTTCGTGCCTTCCGACACGGCGTGCTTGGCCAACTCGCCGGGAAGCATGAGACGCACGGCGGTTTGAATTTCGCGAGACGACAAAGTCGACTTCTTGTTGTAGCGGCTGAGCTTGCCAGCTTCCGACGCGATGCGTTCAAAGATATCGTTGATGAACGAGTTCATGATGGACATGCCGCGCTTGGAGATGCCGGTTTCGGGGTGCACTTGCTTCAACACCTTGTAGATGTAGGTCGAGTACGATTCAACACGCTTGACCTTCTTGCCTTTACCCTTGCCTTCGCCGGCCTTCTTCGGGGCCTTTGCGGATTTCTTGGAAGGAGTCTTCGCCATCTTGGTGGTGTTGGCAACAATGGAAATTCAAAAATGACATGGACGCAAATCGTTCGACTTGCCGCTCATTTGTGGCGCGAAAGTACATGATTTGATTGGCTGAATCCATGAAACGCAATTTGATTGGTGGAATCTCAAATTCCACTCTCTGATTGGCGGAATTTTTCCCAACATTTTCCCTCCTTCCTACCGTGTCATTTTTCAATTTGAATTCAAGCACAACAATGTCTGGCAAGGGTAAAGCTACTGGTGGTCGCGGCAAGAAGGGCAAGACGTCGTCCCGGTCGTCCAAGGCCGGTCTTCAATTCCCCGTTGGTCGTGTGGCTCGTTTCTTGAAGAAGGGTCGCTTTGCTCAACGCATTGGTGGTGGGGCCCCCGTCTACCTTGCTGCTGTCTTGGAATACCTGTGCGCCGAAATCTTGGAATTGGCTGGGAACGCCGCTCGCGACAACAAGAAGTCTCGTATTATTCCCCGCCACATCCAATTGGCGGTCCGTAACGACGAAGAACTCAACAAGTTGTTGGGCGACGTCACCATCGCGTCCGGTGGTGTCTTGCCCAACATTCACAACATCTTGTTGCCCAAGAAGTCGGCTACTGAAGGCAAGATGACCAAGGCCGACAAGAAGTCTGCTTAAATGTGCACGTCATCTCCTTTCATCAAGTCGTGTCGGCAATGTCGATCGACGTTCATTCCCTGGCTTTTTTCAAAGCCACCCTTCTGGCGAGAACCACATCGATCTCCTTTTGCATGCCTCAATCGCTTGTCAACTCAGGACCGTCCAAACTCTTCCAAAGCGCTGTGTTGACTGGAGTTCCGCCATTTATTATTGTGAAGTGGAGAATGCCACGGTAAGATGTTGAAGCGAGGTTATGGTCGATTTGATTGTAGGCATGTCGGAAGCTAGCTGCTGAAGGACAGTTCTTACGATGGAGACTGGTCCGTCCATCATGCAATGTCACCGTGTTCAAGCTTGGCCAGTCGTGCCGCGATGAGTCGCTAACTCTACTCGAATGCGTGGCGAGTGGAGGATTCAACGGGAACGAGGAGATGGCAGATCCATCGATATCGCATTACGGCACGTCCATTTCAGAGTCATCGTCTAACGCTACAGTGCCAGGGACGTCCACGACTTCTGGGGCTCCATCTTCTTGAGCTTGATCGGGCTGATGGAGATTCCTAACGACCTGCTTGTGCTGCTGGAAGTTACCGTGGCAGTGCTAGGTTTCACATGTGCCAAGTGGACAGTCTGTGGGCGCGTCGGGGGCGGTGAAGCCGTCGCCTTGGGTGCTTCCGACGTGCTGATGGCGTAGGGAGGGGGTGGCGGTACTGGAGGGAGCTGAATCGTGTATACATCGCCCACACAGAGCCCATCCCGGCCGCACCCACCAAAGATCATCATCTACATCACGACGATGACGTTTCTGTCAACGACTCGTCCATGACCCAACCTGAGTGTCCCACGTAAACATAGCGTGCCGCGTGCGCGGTGGAATTGGATCGAGCGCAGTCAGCGTCGACCATCGATGGAGCTCGAGATCCAAACAGTGAATGGCTGGGTCGTTGTACCCTCCAGTCGCGGTGACTCCCCCGAAGCAGAACAGGACGAGGGGATTTTGCGGGTGACTGGTCAAGACATGGCCGTATCGAGCAGATGGCGCCGTGCCGGCTAGCGTCGGCGTCGTCCAGTTGTACCGATGGAGATCAAGGACGTGGACTGTGTTGGATGCAAAGCCCGTGTCGGGTGGGGAGAATTCAATCTTGAGGCACTTGCGATCGACAACGATCTCCTTGGTCGATTTGGAAGATTTGTGGCGGAGCGCTTGCATGATGGTATGCTTCTTCGCGGACGACTGCCCTCCAAACACGACGATCGTGTTTTGAACCTAGGGAGAGCCCTATCATGGCAAGGAAGCTAGCATCATGGATGATGGAGGAACGCACGACGGCGGCGGCGTGCTGCGCGCGAGGTTCAGGGATGGCGCCGGTCATGGTCGGCTCATGCCAGCACATGGCTTTCAAGTCGAGCCGCTAGTTGTGTCATCATCATGACAAAGAACATTGACAAAACACGCACCTGCAAGTCGCCAAAATACGAATCTTTACCATACATTCGATCAGGCCCCGACCCGCCATAGAGGTACAGCGAGTGTTCGTGAACGACGATGGAGTGGCCCCGCCGCGGAAGCGGCAGGAAGTTCACGCGGCCATTGACACCAGCGCACGACACGACGCCGCGCCGCCACTCTCGCGTCCGCAGGTCCAATATGTTGAGGTCCCCCATGATGTTCTTTTGATTCAATCCTTCTTCGGGACCCTGTCCTCCAAAGCACCACATCTCATGCTCGTACAACGCGCATGCATGGCCATAGCGCGGCGGTGGGATCTTCCCTGAGAAGAAATCGGCTTGTGAATGCGTGAACGATGGAGCGATCGAGTGTATACCGAAGCAGTCGAGGTCGCTCCACTGTTGCGTACGCATGTCGTACTGGATAAGGCTGTTGGATCGGTGGCCGCTGTCTTCGAACCCTCCAAAGAGGTACAGGATGCCGTCGTGAACGCCACCCGCAGACCCTGTCGCATTACGTCAGTGAAGTTGAGCGAAGTTGGAGAGGGAGACCTTGTCTTAGTCGCGGGCGATGCGCGTATTTGTTTCGATTTGGTATTAGAGACCATGGAAGGTGCTCCAACGGTACACGAGCAGGTGGGGGGGCTTCTGGTTGTGCTGTTGCAGTCAGTACCAGCTCTTCCTCTGCGCTGGTCATGCGGATGCGCCGCACTCGGATCGGCGACTGCATCCGATGATTTCTCCGCGCGGCCGTACGAAACGGTTTCCCTGTTGAATTTTGTAACGGTTCCAACGAGACTGGAATTAGTGTATGGGCTCGTAGAAAATTTCGAGCAGAATGCAACGGAGCATGGTCGATCCGGCGAGCCTCCGTGCACCTGATCAATGCCGAGGCGTAGCTGACCACGTCTGCCGGCATGCAGCCGACGCTTGGTTGTATGCAAGCGTACCACAAAGCGACTGAGTGCTGTGGTGGTAGGGGTTTTGGACACAGTCGTCTGGACCTCTGGCGAATGTCCCGCCAAGGATCATCACGAGCAACCCCCAGCCATCTCACCCACATGAACGACGTGCGTGCGGTTCGGCATTGCGAGAGTAGGTCAGGAAATTCTCGGGCACAATGTAAAGGCGAGCAGTTGCAAGCACAGATATGTCATAAAGTCGATTGGGTGTGCTAGAAGCACAGCAAAAGTGGTTCATTCGACTTGGCTAGGAATTCTTGCGCGCGGGCGAACGTGATAGCGACGATCGCCGACGAGGGGACCTCGAGCGCGATGTCTGGGATGCACCAGATCCCATCGGTCTGATACGAATGCGCCGCCCTTCAAATTCAGTATCGTCAAGTTTGCGCACGACAGCATCGACATCGCGCTGAGTCGCCAGCTCGACAATCCTACAACAACACGTGAGCATTCGAGATGGAGTCCACCGAGGTCGTACGCATTGTCGCCATCCATGTCACAAAAGGTTACGTCGCCCACTTTGTGCACAAACTCCTTGACATCGCGCCAGTCGACCCTTCGAGAGAGGCCGGTAATCTTAACTTTTAGGGAAGGCCGAGAGTCCCGTCGTGGAGAGCGTGCTTTGTCACGGTCTACAGGAGAGATCAGCACATTGCCTTTACACAACGCTATTGACGTACGAGCAGGAGAAGCGTCGCGGCGACGGTCTCTGTCGAAACTGCCGCGTCTGTCGTCGTGGCGATCCCGGTCATCCTTCCCACCTTTTCGAACACCGCCGCGAGCGAGTTGCACGCGCACCCGCTCCCCCAACATATCCGTTCCGTCCATGTCACTGATGGCGTCGTCGGCATCACGAGGGTCCTCGAAATCCTGCAAGTCTGTGTCAGTATTCGCTCAAGCGCAGGTCACACACCACAAAGGCAAACCCCGGTGGGTTTCGCGCGATCCAAACATTCACGATCTTGCCAAAGCGCTGGAAAGCTTCTTCCACATCTCTGTTTGTGGCAGTCTTGGGAATGCCGCCCACATACACGCGGACGCCGCCGCTCATTTCAAGCGCTTGGCACCGCTCAAACAGGAACTGTGTCGAATGAAATGTCCGGATAAGAATCGAAATTAAATGATTTTTCTATTCAGCCACCGATATCTCAACAGCAATGGGCGTCGCTGGCGTGTCGAGGTCGCGAGCATGGCGCGGCGAGGCTTCAATCGCTACTGGTCCCATCCCCCATACTGGATGCAATCGGCCACTCCGGCAGCGGAGCGTTTGGTTCCATCGCATCATGCTTGCAGAGGAACTACCGGTAGTACGGCAAGTCAGTGAAGCGATGACGACCCATCATCGACGAGAGCAGTCAAACTGCTCAATCTACGAAGAACAGATATCTCGCCACCGTGCATGATGCAATGTAGACCTTGTTCCTCTTTCGTTTTCGCACGAGCAACATAATGCAGAATCCACGGCCTGCATAAAGATCTGGCGCGACAAGCCGTCGACGACACATGAAAGCATTATCTGCATAAACCGACAGATTCGTTCGCCAATCGAAATTCAGTGACATTAATTTTGACGAATACGACATGATTTTAGCACCACCGACAATTATTTTCCATGTGCTGTGACGTTTAAATTTGAGTCCACTATACCGTCTGAAAATATAGGCGCACCTCAAAATTTTCACGTTATCAAGTATCTGTAAGGATAGCGGTTAAAGCCGATATGTAGTTCATGCAGTCATATTCTCAATCGGCAGGGTACAAAGTGATTTGGGATGAAGCCATTTCAGTAAAGAGAAAATTGTCATCGTCAACATTTGGGCTGAAAAGAAATAATACACGCGCTTCATAATAGGAGCAAAAGTGTCCATTTTATCATGTAGAAGCGCGCTTTCGACTCTAGAACGTAGAGAACGACATCGAACGACACCCTGGCCGTGTCAATACCTAATTGTTTTCGAAGACATGCCTCGGGGCAAATGTATCACCGACGAAGAGAAAGGTCAAACTTAAGCCTTTCGCAAGCGTCAAAAGAGCTGTCGGTGGATTGCAAAAGCAATCAACCGAAGCGACGAGCTTGTGCGAACGTAAACGTCTCTTCAGAATCTCGACCAACCAAGCCGCAAGAAAAGCCAAGAAAAACGTTGTATCCTCACCAGCCGCGAGATCCGACGCATTTTCAGGCTTGCTATACGCAAGCAAATTTCGTCAAGGCAAATTTCTACAGCACTAAGTGGTAAAGTAAGTCAAACTACTCTCCTAAATTTGTTACGTGCGTCCAATGTCGCTAAGTACATGAAACGCCGATCCTGACCGCTCCTAACAAGCACAAATATACCGAGTCTACTTTGCCAGTCGATACCTTCGCAAGGCCGCAGAATCGAAAGCGACTAAATTTACCGACGAAAGGAAGTTCAACCTAGACGGTCCAGACGGTTTTCAGTACTGCTGGCGTGACCTCCGGCATGACAAACAAACCATCTACAAGCGTATGGGCGGTGGTGGTTCTGTTATGGTTTGGGGAGGGGTAAGCTTCTACAACAAGGCGAAGCTAGCTATGCTAGACGGTCGACAAGTCTCTGTGAGTATCAAGAATCGCTGCAATGGTACCTGCAACCTATCATGCGTAAATCGTCGGTCCTTCCCGAGCCGACCCCCCCTATGTTTCAACAAGGCAATGCCAGTATCCACCGATCTCACTCGACATTGGACTACTTCGAAGGCATGCCATGGCCAATTATGCAGTGGCCTGCGAAAAGTCCTGATTACGGCCCAATCGAGCATGTTTGGGGCGTTATACCCCGATAAGTCTACGCTAACGGTCGTCAGTTCGAAACAAGGGCTGAATTGAAGCTACAATTCTCAAGTCATGGGCTGAGGTCGATCAGTCATACTTGGCCAAGTTAGCTGAGGGTATGCATACGAAAACGGCCCAAACAATCCTTTGCCGGGGCAATAGCATTGATATATAGTCATTTTAACGAAGTGCGTCTATAATTTCTTTTCATACCGAGTTTTGACGATGACTCTTTTCTCTTTACTGGCATGGCTTCATCCCAAATCACTTTGTACCCTGCCGATTGAGAACATGACTGCCTGGACTACGTATCGGCTTTTACCGTTATCCTTACAGATACTTGATAAGGTGAAAATTTTGCGGTGCTTCTATAATTTCTTTTCAGACTGTAATTTGCCCACAGTGACAAATGTGTAGACTTGCTCACGCCGATTCGACATATGCGTTCGTCCAGCAAATCAACCAGGGTCAAGGCCTTCGAACTCCTGACAACTGAAAGCAATAGCCACCTTGTTGATTCTGTTCAAGGACGCAAACTTTTCCTTGATAATATCGTTCTCCATGGAATCGATTCATTTAACTTTTGATTCAATGATTTTTTCAACACGTGGTTGATGATTGGCTAAAATATGTGTCTTATGTCGAGTTTGTTATCCAATCAGAGGATTTTTATTGGTGTCGAAAACTCGTCTGCAAAAATCAGGAAAATGCAGCGTTCCGCGCTTTGGATTTTTTCTACCTTAGGCAAATCTGGTTCTAAATATGGAGCACCCCTTGACATAAACTTCACGAAGATCATAGTTTAGTTGAGTAGTTGCCAACGCAGGCTACAGCCTTTCAATCACATCGTCATCGTCGTCATCGTCGTCATCGTCGTC
>NW_008580168.1:142508-154667 GCF_000520115.1 Aphanomyces invadans
TCATCGTCATCATCGTCGTCAGATTTGGCATCCGCTTCTTCATACACCGCAGTGCCGGGGACAATATCTCGCTCGACGACAGACTTGCCGCCGGTGGACCAAGGTTTCAAGTGGCGTGGTTCGTCTTGCATCGTTTGAGGGACCGCCTCGTCCGCCGAGAGGAGCGCCGCAGAGGCCATCGCTGCCGCGAGAAGGACAAGACCAGGGACGCGCATGTCGTGGGAAATTGAGGAATGCGGCCACCCGGCAACCCAACCGACAAGCGATTGGTTTCTGATCTGCCACGACTGACGACAGAGTTGGCGCCCCACGCACACGTGTCAACACGCATCGCTAAACCCGTGCGGCTCGGACGGGTCGGCCACAGATTGGAGCTGTAGTGGCCTGGAGGTGGTGCTAGTCTCTGCGCATCTGCTTCGCGCCGGGGGGGGCGCACCGTGGATGCCAACGGATCCGACCCAGTTCGGCGCTTCCGTGTAATCGTCGTCGGGTTGTCCAGGGCACGATACAGTGTGCATGTAGAATGTCGGGTATTATCTGAACAGCTATCAAGCAATTTTATATTGTCTTAATGTATTCAATGTATGGATGAGAATGCAGATTACTCGTATCCATCTTCTCAGCTTACCGAGGACAAAGCCGTAGACAGGACATCATCATGGATCTGCGCGCAATGCAGCGGCACGGCAGCGATGGCCATCGATCGAGTGTGCAAGCCGCCAAGCAAACGAGGAAGGTTTTTGACGGCGCTAGGTAAAGGAGATGGCGAGATGAGCGGATGATTCAGACCGACGCATCAGGGGATAACGACGGGACGGAACACGTCGACTTCGCCACGTCCCCGCATCCTCCATTGGACGCTTCCAGGCCATTTGCAAACATCTCGTCGCCTCGCGTCCGCCATCGCGTGCATACGACTAGTTCAGAAATGAATGTGGCTGCATGCTGCAGCCGTGGAACCATCGCTTCACCGTCGAAACAGGATGTGGTAGTTCCGCCGCTCGTTACCTCCGCATGCCAGGTAGTGCGTACAACGGACGACGGGCATGCTCGGCATTAGTCTGCCGAATACAGTTGGTAGCTGCGGCTACAACTCGGTCCCGTTGCCGCTCTCCGCGCCGAGCATGCACCCCATCCCTCGGGCAACTCAACGGCCCCACGCCACGGCAGTGTCGAACTCGAGTGTGTTAGGTTTGATTCAAATCCCGATAGCTGGACGATTGCTGTAGGTTGCTCGCGCCGATGGGTGGCAGCGGGCGACTCGCCGCCGACGCGTTGTTGGACGGCAGCGCACTCGTTAGCCCCGATTGCGTTTTCATCTTTTTTAGTTTGGCAGTCGGCGGCGGCGCAGGTTTGAGCACGTGCAGCACTCCCACATTCGGGCTCCGCCCAAAAGTTTTGTTGTACGTGTCTTCGCGATTGAGCAGCTCCCGCTTGATGTAGGCCATTTCGTCGACAGTTTGCTGGACGAGCGCGTCCTTTTCGGCCACGTCTGCACACGCGGTATTGGACGAACCAAGGTCAAATGTCCCGATGCCGTACCATGTTCGAGGTCGGCGATGCGATTCAAGTCTTCGAGGCGGCTGTCGCGGCGGGCATAGACCTGCTCCCACTCGCGAATCTTGCTCACAAGCTGATGCTGCTGTTCATGCAACAGCGCCCGCGTCTTGTCGAATTGGTCTGTCCGATTGTGAAATACGTTGACGTGGTCCACGGCGCTGCCACGTACTGTTGAGCGCCTGCGTTTCATGCAAGTGCACTTCAATCGTCTGCTCCAACTCGACTTTGTGGTGCTTCCGTGCCAGATCGAGGGCGCGGTCCTTGTCCCGCTGCCAACACAGCTCCTTTTCGACGAGTTCCGCCTCTTTTTCCTGCGCATGTTTCGGGTCATGTATCGCACGTGTCACAGTGGCCAACGTACGGAAATCGTTTTCTGAAGGGCTTTCTTGTCGTTCTCGAGGGCAAGCATCGACCCCACGTGCCGTGCGATCGTCTGGTTGCAGCTCTCGACGGTATGTTCCAACTGCGCCACCACTTGGTTGTGCTGGGCCGTCAGCGTGGCCGTCGCGGTGCGATGTTCAGTGTCCTTTTTCTCCCGTAGGTCGGCCAGCCTACGGGCTAGCTCCGTCGCAGCTCCCTCCAACTCGTCTCGCCGCGCCTGATTGAGCTGTTGAAGTTCCTGCGAGTGTTTGGCTAGGAGACCGTCCCGTTCAGACGAAGCTTGGGCAATCACGGCATTGATCTGTTGGGTGAATGCCGCCTGGATCGCAGAGGTCTCGGCGCCGTGCCCGGCAGTCAGTTGCCGCACGTTTTCGTCGTGGCGCGCGACCATCGCGTTCAGTTTGTCTTGCCAAGCACTTGCCGCTGCCGTTCGCGCGTTGCTGTGCTCGAGCTCCAACGCCCTGCACGTTGCTGCGTGGGCTTGGACTACAGACAAGACAATTAATTGTGGCTGCCGTAACCCAGCTACAACACGTACGCTGCGCTCGCCGTTCGTCGTCGAATGCGAGCTGCGCCTCTAGGTGCTTCTGCTTCCACAGATCGACCTGCTCTTGCATGTCGGCGACCTCGGCCTTGTGCATCGAGAGAAGAAATGCGCGCTGGTCGTCGACGTGTTGTTGCATGGTTGCTTCGGCCTTGACCACGGCTTGAATGAAAAAGATGGTCAGAGTGAACTGGCAGCATGAGACGGACGAACCTTCTTGAATTGTCGCCGCCATGGTGTTGCGCAGCGCTTCAAGCTGGCCGGCATGTTCTTCTTTCAGCGCTGCTAACCCCTCGGCGTGGTTGCGGCCGTTCATTTCGGTTTTGTGCTTGGCAATCTTCAACTCCCCCTCGAGCTTTTCAATCGCGACTTTATCCTTGACGGCCCGCTTCGCGGCTTTGTCCTTTTCTGCTTCCTAACCATCCCCGTGAGAACTTTATACAGGATTTCTTCACCAAGGAAGCAACGTACAAGAGCGGCCAGCTGCGTTTGCCAGACCCTGTGGTCCTTTTGGCTTGCAGCTCCCACTTGCTTGAGCTGATCTTGCAAGGCTTTACAGTCGGCGAGCGCCTTCTTGTGGAGATCCATTCGCTCCGCGAGGTCGTTCTCGCTCGTCGACAGCGCGCCTTGGGCCTACAACGTTGCTAGGTGTGGAGACACTGCCACGGCACTCGTTCCCACCGCTGCCAGCTGCATGTTCAACTGCCCCACGTGTGTTTGCAAATGCTGGATCTGTTTTTCCAATTCAGCCTGTTGGGACTGGGATGTGGTCTGCGCTGCCAAGCGCAGCTCCCGGACTGCTTTGTCGTGGTCGTTGGTCATGTCGACTTGTCGCTGCTCAAGGACTTTCACTTCGTTCTGGAGCCATGCGATCGAGGCATGGAGTTTCCCTTGAGTTGCTTCCCATGCTGCTTCCGCGGCTTGCCTCTCGCCTACACACGATAGTCGTGCATGGAGATACATATGTGTTTTTGACTACACACCATGCGCACGATTCAAGTCGGTTTGGCTCGTCTCGAGCTGTTTGGCCACTGCGTCTTCGCGCGTCGTGGCGGCGGCTGCGTTGCTCAGCAACTCTTTGTTTTTTTTCTGCGCCGCGAGCAACTGTGTTTTGATTTCGTCCTCGGACTTGGCATGCTGTGTGTCCATGGCCTTGATCAAGCTTTGCAACTTTTGCACTTCAGCATTTTTGTCGCTGAGTTGCTTCTTTGTCGCAGCAATGTCGGCCTCGAGCGCCTTGATCGACGCGCCCCACTGGTTTTCTTTATCCGAGAGACTGGACGTTCGTGAGCACCATTCCAAGCAACGATCGATGGCCTCCCGCACCTCGTTGACGTCGACTGGTTCTCGGAATGCAACGTATCGACCACCTTGAGCAACTGCCGCCGCTCTCCATCCAGTGCCTCCACTTGAGCGCGAAACTTCGCGAGCTCTGTCTCCAAAAGCACCACTTGGCTTTGACGCTCGGCTAAGTTGGCGTCGGCATCCTGCAATGCCGCGTCCGCGTTCTGGAGCAGCGTGGATGCACTGCGTTTTTCGTTGAGCAGGTCAATTTCCACTTGTTTCATCGACGCGCGGAGAGATGTGAGTTGTTGCAGCAACTCCTACGGAACGATTCATATGCGTTCCTCCAAGCTCGCCATGATTTCCTCACAGATTTTTCGGACCGCAGCTGCGTGTCGCTGCTGCGCAACGTCTCGATCTCGCTGAGCAAGCGCTCCATCTACCACGACGTTGTTGGAACCGCATGCAACAAAGGTGAACTTTACCTTGGTCACCATGTCGTTCTTCATCGAATCTGCCGACGAATTGCACTCCATCTCACATCTCCTCACGGCCATCTTGGCGTCGTTTTCGGCCTTCTCGGAAAGCTGTTGAAGCTGGAACTGATGCGCTTTCTCCAGCGCAGCTAGTTTGGTGGTGTGCTCGGCTCGCAGTTGATCCTGGACAAGGAGGAGTCGGATGAAGGCTACATCGAGATAGGGTACTCACTTGTTGGTTGAGCTGCGATGTGAGCATGTCATTGTACTTCTTGTTGGACTGCGTCACCATGTCAGCCACTTCGTCCGTGTGCTTGGCTCGCATGGCCACTAAATCCGCCTGGTCCTTCATGAGGAGACATGAATCGACCTCTTCGGCGCACCTGGCCATGGCTAGCCTTGGACTGGACGGCTTCCAGCGCCGTCTGGAGACTCGAGATGCGGTCTTGAAACGCCGCTCGCGCCTTCCGCAGCTCGCTTCCCATCGTCTCGAGCTCATTCTGGAACTGCTCCTCCATGCGCGCTTGTTGGGCCTTGACTTCGTCCTTGTACCGCTTGAACTCGTCGAGCGCTTCCGTTTTGTCCTTTTGATGCCGCTCCTTGATTTTCTTGATGCTCTCCATTGACTTGAGCTGCGCCTCCCTCTTGTCCAGGCTCTCCTTGAGCTGTGCCATCTTGGCCGCGGCCTCCTTGGCCAGTGCTTCGTTTTCTTTGCGATGGCTGTACACGGTGGCTTGCAGCTCCATCGCGGCATCCTCGTTCTTGGTGTTCAGGTGAAATATAACCTTGGTGAGCTGGGCAATCTTCTTGCTCATCTTTAGATGTAAGTCGGGGTCCATCGTAGCTGGTGATTTTGGGCGGGCCGCCACCGCCGCCGTCGCCGCTCACTGAAACCGCCGACTTTAGTAGGTGTTTCGCCAAGGCCAAGAATAGTTCGCACAACTCAAGCACGATCAACAGAGGAGCATGAAAACGTCATGTTCCCCATGATGTTGGCAGTCGCTTCCACGCGGACACCTCGTCGATTGATTCCCATCCGTACTACTGCTCAAGAACTTAGCGAAGAAATACAAAAGTGTACTGTGGACATACAGGACACCTCCAGGGGCTCGACCGCTTCAACAGCGATGTATTGCACAGTTACAGGTGTGCATCGCCGCCCCGACGCACACCGCCGTCGCCAATGAGCGAGGAACGGCGCTGCGCAAAATCACAACTAGAATTATTACTTTTTATATAAAATTATTTTACTCGTAACGCGGTGGCTCCTGTAGCTCAGTAGGTAGAGCGGTGGTCTTATGAGCCACAGGTCGAGGGTTCGAACCCCCCCTGGAGCATATTTTTTGCCTCAGCAATTTAGTCCTTTGATGTCTCACCCAGTCGCCACGACATCCTCGCTGGCATCGGATGGGCGCTGATGGACATGTGAAGCGTCGGAAGTCATCCACGGGATGGACATGATTGGTATTTCCTGTTTTTCGACTTACTCGTCGTCGCCGAGCCTCCCTCCTCCTCATTCAGCATGGAATGGTAGGCATGGTAGAAAAAATGCCGAAAACGTTGGGGGAGACCTGAGTGACGCATCATGACATCCCACCCACCCCCGGACCAAGCAACGACAGAAGGCGCGCGTCTAATGCATCGATTCACAAGTGGGGATAGTTTCGCCTGGTTCGTCACTCGTGCGTTCGCGGACAGCTCCTGCAGTTCCAGACGTGCCGAAAAGGCTGCGTGAAAAACCATTTCTATACTTACATGGAGCCTCACGGATATGGCGATGACACTGAGCCGTGTGAACCGAGTAACGTGGTGAATGATGCCACGAGATTGCGAACGCCCGTTGCCCACACACACTCGCGCCATGACTTCTTCATCTTGTCATGGACAACGGAATGAGCACAACAGCACGGAGCGCCAACCATTCCGTCGTCTCTCGAAAAAACGGCAATCGCAGCCCGGCTCAACGTGCATCGACCAAATGCAGAGGTGTCTCGATAACATAACGGCGACCCCAACGGTTTCAGCATGCGGCGGTTACGTGGGGGTTTCGTGCCTTTGCTTTGTACACGTGAGCCATGAAGCGGCAGCTCCATGCAGTGTCGCGGCTCGAAACACTTCGCGTTTGCACCTCAAACCGTCTTTGACATGAATGCAGCGAATATGGCGTGCCGGTAGTCTCTGTGTCGACATATTCTTAGCCCGTAAGGTACGCAGTCGGATTGTTCCGACGACAAACAGTTTCGCACGAGGCGCAACGGCTCACGTCTTAGTATTTTCCGATCCAGCCATGCCAGGGCAACGCATGGCCTGCGATCTTCGTCCATTCCTCGTCCTTTGCGAAGACGTTGGAGATGTGCATCCATCATGCGCGAGACGTCCACTTACACGCCCTTGCGAGCCCGACAGCACCGGCGCCCGTGGCCACGCACGGAGCGACACATCCCCCGCAGCTGCCTCGACCCAAGCAATCGCGGCCACCCGCATCAAAGACGTACTGCTCTGAACCCAACTGCACACCCTTTGCGAGGCGCTCTAGGCACGGCGGCGCGACCAAGTGGATGGGTGCAATACGTAAACGGCCGGCCGGTGCCGCTCACATGGCGGTGGCACGCTATTCAAAGTCGTCGGGTGCGTATCCTTTGCGCGATACCAGGACCTGAGTGCATCCCATTGCCATGATATACGGCCATGAGCGACTCCATTGTGGTCAAACCATCGTAATGTAGAACTAAGTGCACGGGCTTGTTCGAAGCACCTTTCAATGATGTGCTCCTTTCTCGCGCCCATGCAACATGCATCCCTCGACAAGCGTCTGCTAGCGTGACCCCCCATCGTGCACGGAGGAACATTTGAAGGGTTGAGCAATGTGGCTATCCCTGTGACGTCATGGCCCAAACAGTGCCACACGTACTTCGTCAGGCCTCAGTCCCACGGATCGTGCCGTTCAAACTTGAAATCCACCGCCCTATGGACCGACGAGGAGCGAAGCGATGAAATGAACAGATATGGGGCGGTATCAAAATCTAAGTGAGGCGACCATTCGTGAAGCTGGCGTTGTCCCGTACAACCTACCGCACTCTGTGCTCATCAAGGCACTAGGAACGACCGTCCTGCTGCCCCCTGTAGTGCTTAGTTGTGCTATTAAAGCGCCGCACCGTAGCTTCGGCCGTGAGATGTTCTCTATGACGGCATGGCGACCCGTGCCACGCAGCATGCGAGGACCCACGACTGTGTCGCATATCCTGGAGCATGCAGCGACCCGTCAAACAGCTAGTTTGGACCATTCCTAGGCTTCGTGCCACCATCAGCTAGAGTTGAGATCGACGATCCATCAGCACCATGGGAATCGTCACAACCCCCTCGGAGGGGAGACTTGACGGCCGACAAATGGTAGACATCCATGCATTTCATACCGGGGGATCGCGAGAAGGGGGTATATATTCGTTTGTTTCGGATAGACTATAATTGGAATGAGCTTGCTTGACGCTCGACGAAAGGACCGCACGGCGCATGTTCATTCGGATCGTGCATGGATTCGTCATACGTTGATCTCGCTCTCTCACATTGTGAAATATGCACAACATGCTGTTGCGAGTCGATGTTGTCGAGTCGCTCGCCCTCGCTGGAAAGGTTGAGAGGTGTTATCCGTCCATGAAACGTAACATTGAACGTCATTGTTCCATAGCACGGGCGACCGCGCAAGAGGAATCGGCATGTGTGGCCATTCAACATGCGATTTCCCTCTCAGTCTGATGATACACGGCTCACTGTCGATCATTTCGAAAACGACTCGCCACTTAGCTCGGAAATTGCTGGCAACTCGGGTGTCGAGGGGGGTTGCATCCTGCTGGGAGCTGCACGACGGGAATCTTGGCACGAGTGGAGCAGTGGATGATAAGAGGCGGGGGGGCCAGAGGGCAAGTGGATGCTGTCGCAATCAGCGTTTGCCCCGTTCCCTTGTCGGCGTCCCCGACTGGATCCCGAACGTACGCCCATTCAGTATTGAAACAAACAGCTTTCCCTGACAGTTTGCATTTGCGTTGTGGCGGGCTGCTTGCTCATTGACGGCAAGGGCAGCTCCACGTTCGTGTTCTCTAGGTGAACTACTGGAGCATTCTGGCTACACGCAGCTACAGGGCACTGGAGGGGAAAATGTCCACGGACGACAGCCATTCGACGTGTTGAGTGTCGACGATGGCGTCGGGGGAGAGGTCGCTGTTCGTGGTGCCATCGTGGTCCCAAACGAAATCCTGGTCAGCCCAGCAATTGTCCGTCGACAGATCCAAATCTTGGAGGTTCCACACGTCCTTGTCCGTGTCGAGGGAGGGCAGCGTGTTGGACATTAGTGGTGGCTGTCGGGGCTCTACTTTCAGGGGGGGTGGGGGACGTTGGGACTGATGTGCCATGCCCTTGTGCGGCTTTGCATTCACACACAGTCAAGTTTGACCAGTCGACGACGGGGATGCTTTCTTACCTTGACGCTGGCGTGCCAATGGTTTTTGACACAATTATCTGTGCGACCGGGCAACTTTTCGGCAATGACGGACCATCGATTTCCGTATTTCGCTTGCAAGGCGGCCAGAACCGCCTCCTCTTCGGTCGTCCACGCCGTCTTGCGTATCGACGGATCGAGCTGGTTGCACCACCTACACCGTTGGTTGAATGGACAGCAATGGAGACACTTGTGTACCGCTCCCTGCATTGCTTTCCACTGCGACCAGGCAAGTACGACGCAATGACCCCCCACTTGTGGGCCCCGAGCCCCCGCACGAGCGCCACCATCGTTTGATCTTCGGCTTCGGTCCATGCCTGCTTTCCCATGGACAATTGGGACAAGCACTTCCATCGGTGCTGGCAGTCGCGGATGGACTTGCGCGACCCAAAGAGGCCAACAGCACCGCGCCACTGTTTGCCGCCATGGAGATAGACATAATCCCTCAAGAGTTGGTCCTACAGAGATATACAAACATGACGGCATGCTGGCGGTGCACGCATGTAGCCAACCTCAGCAAGCGTCCACGCACAGGTCGGAGCCATGACAGAGATTGCAAAGTGAAAGATGCGAGGTGAACCTGGCGGGTTCGTGTCGCACAACTCGCGGGACAGGGGCGGTGGGGGCAACAGTGATACACAATGTGAAGTCCCAGTGGTCGAAGATTGTCGTACCCTTTACCCCCATCGTGGGGTGAAGGGGGGGAAGGGGAATCGAGACGGCTGCAAGTAGGGGCTCAAGGTAGCCCGGTCGCAGGGATGGGGCGAGCGCCCGGTCGCAGCACCAAAACGAAATATTTCCCGAATACGTCGAGGCGTACACGGTCGACCTCAAGTTCCGTTTCGACTCACGTGGGACGCGACGCATGGTTCGGAACATGACATCGCCGACGTCAGCGCGTTTGTTGGCGAGCAACATGAGCCGGGGCTCCGTGTCAGACAACCTCGTTCGTGGTCGACATCGCAGCTCGTGGCTTCTAAAAGTGCTGTCCCAAGCCCCAGCGTTCATCTCATGCACACAGACACATGGCAGCCCTCCGCCTCCAAGTTCCCACGCCCTTTTGGTTCCTTGCCCGAAGGTGTGTGTTGCTCGCTCAAGCATGTCGCGAGAAGCATCATCGAAAGCTCTTTGTCTGCGCCGAGGTCTTCCCGAATTCGATTTGACGAGCTAAGCCATGGACGCTGCAGGCTGTCGTCGATGGAGTTCCAAAGCATATGGATCAACCGAGCGACTAACGGTCCTCGCTGCTCCAACACGGAGTTCGAGACAGGCATTACCTGTTGTTGCACTAACCTCTCGAAGTGACATGTACCGCAAGGCCCTCGTGCTAGACGGGGCGGGGCCGCTAGCGGGGCGTTGTGTCCATGGCCGCAAACTACAACCTCATGCCCTTTATCGTGGAGCCCTATGACGCGATAGCACGCAGCGGTCGCCGCTCGATGACTGAGCACCTTGTCTTGCTTTGGATACCCGATTGTACAACTTGGCGGTGTGGGGACTGGCGTCGTTCGAGCAGGCTGTGCTTCGAGTCTGGCGCAAAGGCGAATTCAGCTGCACTGTGCTTGAAATGGCACGGCATTTCTAGCTGTACGGATCACCCAGCCCAACGCCGGTCTCGAGGAGGGATGGCCGTGTGGAAGCACAAATCGAGTGCCTCGAATGGACCACGTCCAGATCGACATTGCGGCTGCATGAGACGCTGGCGTGCGGACCAGTGCTACAGACAGAGATCTCAGCACATACACCGCATGACGTCAGCTGGCCATGCGACGAAAGGTCGCATGGTCGAAGATTAGTTTGCCGTTTCTTGGGGCGTTTCTGCGCCATGGAAATGGTTTTGTCCAACAGCGGCCCACCCTTCCCACCGAGCTGGTGCTCTGGGGGGTGCTAGTCGTGCATTCGAACATGGCGATCCCAACAGCAAGGTTGCTCTGTGCGTTCCCGCGACAAAGCGCTCGGCGCGGGAGCGAACCTGGGATGGTCCTCCCCGCAGCATTTTTATCTTTTCGTAATCTTTAGGTTTCACGTGAGGGACTTGCTGGCCAACATGGTTGCTGACGTTACAGGGGTGACCCATGGCTCATTTCGCAAAAGTCATCGCGGAGCACATCACAGCCATGCATTACAGGCCATGCATGACTCCGGGGTGCCACCGCTACGCCAAGGTCAACTGCCACTGCCTCCACCACGGCCATGCTGCCGCTGCGCAACGATCACCAACGAGTCAGGCAAGCGACCGTGGCCACTCACACCACCTCGTCGGACAAAATCCCACGACGGCGCAGAGTCGGGGATTGCCCCAGCAAGACGAAAGAAATCCCATGCCAACGCTGAAAAGCGCGCGCATGTGCAAAGTCGCAGGGTGCAGCTCGTACGCGAGACGGCGAGGACGGTGCTCCCGCCACGGCGGGTCCGTCGCATGTTCCATGGAGGGATGCACGACCCCCTCGCAAACAGGAGGAAGGTGTCGGGCGCACGGCGGTGGGTCGCTCTGTCGAATGCACGGCTGTGGTGCGTTTGCAAGGGTCCAAGGGCTGTGTGGGCTGCACCAACAAGTCATGAAGCGGACATCTGCCGCATGAATAGGACACGTGATATCGGCGCAATACGTTAATGGACAGAGAACTTCGAGTTTGTCAACGGCTCCACTGTCATGCCACATTTGAGCTTCACGAACGGATGCAGCAGACCGTCCTCGTTCCACGCCATCGCGGGCTCGCTCGCCCAGCGCAGCATGCGTAAAGTGTCACCGTGCCGACTGAACTCGCCGTGGACTCGACTGGAAACGGTCGAGACAATGCACCTCTGACATGGATTCCCCCCGCGGTGCTATCGAGGCACCGCCATCAACTGTCACTAGAGTGGAGAGCCCTGAAAGGAGGGAGTCGCATGCATGGAGCAAGGCAACGAATTGTCTTCAGCGCCTTGCCGATGTCGACCCGAGACTCCGCCCACCCCTTCGTACTTCGATACAACGCAGCGAAAAAAACCCTCAAACAAGCGAGGGGACCGCCGCAGTAATCGCTGACCGCAGGGACGTCCGTGGTCGCCATGCCGTGGCAACTTGAAGCGTGCGTGACTTCGAGGGGGGATGCCCACCTCGTGGCATCGTTT
Source organism: Aphanomyces invadans (assembly GCF_000520115.1). Classification (NCBI taxonomy): domain Eukaryota; phylum Oomycota; class Saprolegniomycetes; order Saprolegniales; family Verrucalvaceae; genus Aphanomyces; species Aphanomyces invadans. The sequence goes on from NW_008580168.1 coordinate 154,360, forward strand.
TTCTTGCAAGGTGCATCCAGTCATGAACGAGTCCGAGAAGTTTCCATTGATGCGCGAGGAGAGATCTACCTTAGGAGCGGTCACGAGCAATTCACGTTCGAGATGGCGTCGCATGGGCTCGACATTTTGCCAGTGACATCTTTTCACCGTCTTGTCAAATGGCCGAGCTGTCGGAAGTGCCACAGTCAGCCCGACGCCCCGGCAGGTTTCAACCTATCTACCCCCTCTGCGACCACCTCTCGGTAGCCTTCACGTCAATGTTCTGGGATGACCCCGACGACGGTTGGTATCGACAAGAACTGTAGCCC
>NW_008580168.1:154767-184839 GCF_000520115.1 Aphanomyces invadans
CTATCTACCCCCTCTGCGACCACCTCTCGGTAGCCTTCACGTCAATGTTCTGGGATGACCCCGACGACGGTTGGTATCGACAAGAACTGTAGCCCCCTTCGGAGATCGCGTCAGCTTCCGTAGGCATCGAGAGCACCGCCGTGCCTTCCCGATTCTTGTGCGAACGCAGCGAGAGCCGAGCGATCACCGTCCTCTAGACGATCGACTTTAGTTCATTCGAGAGCCCGTACGACCTCATCGCATTCCAGGATGCTCTCTCGTTCTCTCTTTCGCTGATCGCGTGCTGGCCTCGGATCCGTTCATCGAGTAGATGTGTCAGTTCCGTTGGTCTCAAGATTGTGGTTCCATACCGATGTCTCGGGCCGAGTGGAGCGGCGTTGGGGTGACGTTGGGACCAGAGGACCTCCCTCAAGGGGGGAGGGCAAAACGACGACGAACGGGGGCATCGATTCCACGGGTCGAAACCATAGCATACCTCATCACATCAATTGGCTGCGCACCATGCCTTTATCGCTACGATCCCCCCCTCCCCTACCACGACTCGATTGTACGACCCCCCCCAAAGGGCAGCACGAAACTTGGATGGCTCCATGGCAACGTGGGTAGCATCATCTGCACAGAGCACGTAAGGCACGGTCCCTTGGCACAGCGTCCATCTAAAGATAGACGTTGGATGCGTCGCGCGTTGCATGTTCTCAAGATATGCGACACCTGGTCGTCCCACGCGATTTTGCGGTAAGCTTTTGATCCGAAACAAGGTCGTCCAGGCTCCAATGGCACCAGAAAGAGCGACGGGGGAAGGCAAGATGACGTCGAGTGGTCTTGGCAACAAGTGGCGTGGGGGAGGGACTGTGTCGAGGGAAGCGCGTATCGTAGAAATACCAGCGAGGACCACGAAACAGTCGTCGTCCTTCGTTAGCACATGAACGTACACCACTGGGATGATTCGACCACAAGTCAGGGACTTCATGGCGATGGGATGCACTCCAGGCCGTGGTATCGCGCAAAGGATGCACACTCGACGGCTTTTCACAACAGCCGTTTGTGTCACGGCATTGCACCCATCCACCGTGCGCCGCCGTGCCTGGAGCATATTCCACAACACATTGCGAACAACATGCAGTTGGGCTCAATGCAGCACACGTGTTTGATTCGCGATCGCTTGGGTTGGCGTCGAAGCGGCTGCAGGGAGTGCGACGTTCCTCGTTGAGCTCACAAGGGTCTGCAAGAGCCTGTCTCGCGCATGGCATCTCCATCGTCTTTGCCAAGCGGGTGCAGCCGTGGACGCGGCACGAACGCGGACGGTAGAGTCGTCGCTGAGTTGACCTGGCCGATCGAAACCTCACACATGACGTGAACGGTTGGTTGCATGAGCCAGGACAATCTCGAGTAACTGGCCCATTCCTGTTGAGGTTCGTCATGTCGCTGAGGCTGCCTACGCAAACTTGCAAAACGACGGACCCCATCGCGAGGACGGGATGCCATGGCATCGCGTAGGTTTTCACTGCTTCCACGAATGGACTTTGCGATGTCGAAGCATCGATCGCCGCCGCGCTGCCATGTCCCGTGCGGCTTCGGAACGAAACCAACTGGTCGCGACAATAATGTCGTCCCGCTCCAGGGTCGTCAGAAGTCACTGCCGTTTGAACGAGACGAAGAAGATTCGCACGGGCTATCACTCGGTGGGGCTCAGTGGCGTGCCTCTGCGCTGTAGTGGAGTTGGCCTAACGAGCAAATTCAAGTTGCCTCGTGCGGCGCGAGCAACCACGTCAAGTCCGTGTGGTTGTCGGCGAGGGGGGGCCCGTGGTGAAACGAACGCGGAACCAAACGAAGCCGCCGAGGAATTCGAAGCACTCTGTGCTCACCGAGTCCCTAGGTGAGAGCATGTTATGCCTTCTTATGGGCTTTCTTGCGATGTGCCACATTCAACCTGCCAGCGAGCGCCGTTGGTACCAAGGTTGAATCGGACTGCTGCTGCCCATGCAATTTTACGTGCCACGGCGCATGGCGGGAATGGCATTTCGTTTGGCGTGCGGCACTTGGGGATAAACATGCTTGGCAAGGTGGCTCTGCCACCTCCTATGGTGGCTACGGGGCAATCGACGCAATGAAAACCAAATAGCCGAAACCAAAACAAACATCCCGTCCATGCGGAGTTTCCTGTCGCGACTCTTCGAGTTGGACCACGCGCCCCATGACGACAGACGACGTGATTGCTACCTCGGGCTCGCACGAGAGCACGTCCACTATGGTGCAACGTGACCCTTTCAAGTGGGACCGCATGATCTCGACATCGCTAGTCGACGCGGCATGGCAGTACCATGTGCGCTGCTTGTCTTGCGTACGTGCGTTGGTCTTGAGTTCGATGAACGCGTTGGGGGGCTCGACGCTGCGGTGGAGCTGCGCAGTAGACTCGATCACTTTGCATTCGAACGTGTTGTCGCGCCTTTGGCTGCCTGCATTGGTTTTCGTGGCTACAGTAGACTCTCTACTGGGATATCCAAGAGCGGCGCTGAGAGACCAACGTGCAACGAACGAGGCCGTCCCGACGAAGAGCATCTCGTCGCACGATCAAGGTTTTGACGTCTCCATTTGCAGACAAAGAGATCGCGCATGCCACCGTGCCGTCGACGTTTGTGCAGCTGGTCGTCCAAGATTCCACGAGCAATGGCGCGTAGCGAATTCAACGAGTCTTGGCCATGATGTGCCACACGAGTGCCCTACCGCTGCAACTTGTCTCCACGCGCGACTTGTACATTTGTGGCTGCATGAGCGGCGTGTCCCTCTGGGCTTCCAAGCTGCTGGGAGGCTAACTCGTGAGCTTCGACAGCGACTCCTCCTCGTTAAACCCCAAAGCTCAGAGCGCACATTGAGCTCCGATGTACTGCGATGGATATATGCATTCATGGTATTGGAACACGACGAGCTGGCGACAAGCATTGCATTATGGCAATCAAATGTCGGCGGGGCCACCAAACGGATCGACCTTTTGCTCGGGCGTGACGTAGGCCGCCGTGATGCCACCGTCGACAAGAAACTTGGTGCCTGTGATATACGACGCGTCATCGCTCGCTAGGAACAGCGCTGCTTTCGCCATTTCAGCAGCTTCCCCGAATCGTCCCATGGGAACGTGCACAAGGCGTCGCTGCTTCTTCTCGTCCGTATCGAGAAACTTCTGCAGCAGCTCCGTGTTGAGGGGACCAGGACACAGGGCGTTCACTCGGATGTTTTCACGTGCGTGAATCACGGCGAGCTCCCGCGTGAGCGCAATCACAGCACCTTTGCTTGCAGTGTACGCTAGTTGAGGCGTTGCAGCCCCAAGGACACCCACAAACGATGCCGTGTTGACAATCGATCCCCCACCCGACCGGCGAAGTGCAGGAATTGCGTGCTTGCACCCAAAGAACACGCCCTTGACGTTCACCGCCATGCTGCAACGAGACATGAGGGACAGATCCTTGGCAAGGAGCAGCAAACGTACGTGAGATCCCACACTTCCTCGGAGGTCGCGACTGCGTCGTCGTCGTTGCTGTGCATGAGTCCTGCGTTGTTGAACAAGACGTGGAGGCCACCGAACGTCTTTTCTGCCAGATCAATCATGGTCTTGGACTGCTCGCTCTTGGACACGTCGGCTCCGATCGCAATCGCCACGTTCTTCTTGCCCACAAGTTCCGTGACAAGTCGTGCGGTTTCCTTGGCGGCGTCCAAATTCAAATCGGCGCACACGACGCCCTTGGCACCTTCCTTGGCAAAAAGGAGCGCACTCTTACGACCAATGCCACCGCCGGCGCCCGTCACCACCGCAATCTTGTTCGCAAGCCGGCCAGCCATCGCGATCGTTTTCAAATGAACCAAAGATCGCACGAGTCGCAACAGAGAACACATGCTAAAGTATTTAACGCCCTTTTTCTTCAACAAGTCAAATGGCATATAACTCGATTTAACGCGTCGGACCCCTATACTGAAACTAGTATGTCGACAGGTTCAACTTGTTTTCACAAGTAAGTTAACAGTACTGAAAACGTCGTTTAATATCGGCAAAATTCCCCAAATATTATGCCAACGATATTTGCAGTCGTCGATATTTTTGATTTCGACCAGTTTTTGAATATATATATATATAATCAAAAACTGGTCGAAATCAAAAATATCGACGACAGCAACGTAAAAAGACGAGAGCAGCAGACATGGCATTAACAAGCAACGGGAGTCTACTTCGGCAGTCGGCTTCGGCAACGAGCTCGCAAGCAATGGTCACGGTAGCTTAAAGTTCCACTACACGTCACAGAGTCAATCCTTCATGTGCACAATGCAGATGTGCAGACCCCTTTCAACTGGGTAAAGGCGGCAAACCCGTGCTCCGACAACGAATGGCCCTTTCCCGTGTCTTTCACGCCCGTCCACGGCAAATATGCATCCACGGCATCGCATCGATTCTACCACGGTGGCGACCTCGAACAACCAAAGTCGTCGGGATCGAATCAACATACCATATAGATCGTGCCCGCTTCCAACTGCTTCCCCAATCGCTTGGCACGATCCTACCGCCGCACTCATTGAGTCGCCATGCCTCGTTGAAAATTTTTTAACGACGAGATATTTGCGCCATGCACGCACCATATCTTTGGTAAAAATGCCCGCGGTGAGCCCGTACGAGCTATCGTTCATGAGCTTGACTGCTTCTTCATCGGAATCCACGGCCATGACACCTTGCACCAGAAAGAGTCGCTGTCAGCAGTGGTTTCGATCATGTTCCAACCTAATATCGGGCCAAACGACTCGTCCTTCATGATGGCCATGTCGTGCGTGCAGTCTCGCACGAGAGTTGGAGGGAAGAAGCGGCCGTGGCCGGTGGCATCTCTGGTTTCCGCGGGATTTCTTGATCGGGTAACCACCTTGGCGCCTTTCGCGACCGCATCGGCCACGTGATGGGCGAGTGCGTCGCCCGCCGAAGCTAGGGCCATGGGCCCCAGCGTCGTGCCTTCCTCCAATGGATTGCCCAGCTGCAACTTAAAGTTAGTGCGCAGTACGAGCGGGGCACGTGCACACCTTGTACGCATTGAAATGAGGAACGGCGGCATCAAGAAACGATTCGTATTGCGACCGGTGGACGTAGACGCGTTCAACACCACAACACGACTGTCCAGCATTGTAGCACGCGCCGTCAACGAGCCCCGACGCCGCGGTCTCAATGTCGGCGTCGGGGGCGACGTACATCGCATCCTTGCCGCCAAGTTCGAGTGTGCTGTTGATAAATCGACTGGCCCCGATTGCAGCGTGCACTTGAGCTCCTCTACACAGACGATAAGCACTGTTGGACTCATGGCAAATTGATCGACAGGCATACCCGCGGACTGAACCCGTAAATGAGACGTAGTTGACGAGGGGGTTGGCTATGACCGCCGCGGCAGACGCATGCGAGCAATGCACCGAACGAAGAAGGTCGCGAGGGACTCCGGCTTCATGCAGGGTCCTTTCATAGTGGTCTCCGCACAGAGGAGTCTGTGGAGAGTGTTTAAGCAGTACACCGTTTCCTACATCGTAATGTCCTTTGAGATGGAAGGTATGAAGAGAAAGGACTGACCTGCTAGGAGTGCAGGGACCACCGAGTTGACGACTGTCATCATCGGGTAGTTCCATGGTGCAATGACAAACACAACCCCGATGGGCTCCTTGGATATCTCACGGAAGAGACCGGGGTCTTTTGAAGTGGGGAACGACGTTGTTGGCGCTAACGCCCTGTCCGCCAACCCAATCATAATCCTAACGGGAGTATTGAGCAAGGCATATCGACCATTTCGAGACGTGACGGTAGATTGTTCGTACTTGGCGCGCTGAATTGTGCCTTTCACTTCTCCCACGGCTTGACTCAGGGGCTTTCCCATTTGTCGCGAAATATCCGTCGCAATCGTGTCGATGTTCGCATTGAGCACGTCTGTCCACTTGGTACATATCGCCTTGCGCTCGTCCAGAGACACACTTGCCCATTCCCGTTGGGCCTTTTTCACACGAACAAGAATGTCCGCGGATTCCTTGCTCGAATGCTGCGCCACCTCGAATTCTGTCTTCAACGTGTACGGATTCTGCACGGCAAAGCTACGAAACGTGCATGAGGAACACTGTCATGGAAAAGACGCAAGAGTACGACGAGAATGCGCGGTTGGCGACATGGCGACGCAGCGAAGACACGTTCTTGGCCTAATTGCACGAGTTAGCAGCACATGTGGAGGGGATGGATGGCGGTCGACCTTGAGGAATCCGAGCATCGAAGATTGCAAAATGGCGTTTCGCCCAAAAATTCGCTCTTTTCTCGATAAATTCGCCCTGCCGAACTCGATACTAAAAATCAGTATTGGCAAATATTTTTCGTCGACAATTCCCTCCAAATAGCCCATTTTTTTTATCAATTTTCGTGATGTTAACACAACAATTCATGCGAAATTGCCCAATATCACGCCGTTTCGAACAAGATCTCGACACTTGCCTCGAGTATCGGAGAAGGGATCAAGTCGACCGGTCCATGCCAGCGACAACGCTGCTGCAACTCTGGTCGCCACACACGGAGCATGCCTTGCACAGCAGGCTGTAACCCCCCACGGCACCCGCACCAGGTGCTGCTACTTGCACGCTTGTGACTGCCGCCTTGGTGCCAGCAGCGTTCGGCAACAAGCCGCGCCTGTGACGTCGCGACATGCGTCGGCACAATCATGCATCACAGCACACCGCGTGATTCTACCAGCTCAGTAAGATGGCCGCTGTCGCCTGGAGTGGCAACGCGTCACCATATGCCGTCCAATCTGACACTCGCGCGCAATTCCTCCATTCCAGGCACTCGGTGATTTGAACACTCAGCGCATCGTAGTAGTCCGGCGCGTTCGTCGAGCAACTTGACCATCGTACTCTGGTGTCGTTTGTGCCAATCTTGTTTAAGGACGAGCTCTTCAAAGCCGAACGAGGGGCTCTTCATGGCCCCAGTTCACGCATGTCGAATGGTTGCAAGCCGAAGTGGCTCCAGTCCGTCCTCTTTGGATCCATTATGCCACTCCCTGAGGTGTCTGGTCCGGTGAATTGTCCACTACAATTCTCGGTGTGGTTCATAGGAATATGGGTGCTCGGCCCCAAGGACCTCGCTTTGGATCGAGACACCCACCGACGCGACAGCATTTCACTCGTCTTTGGCCACACACCAAGTGCGCCAGACACACTGTCTCTCAAGTTGGGACAGAATCGTACCGTGCCTTTGCCCGTGGGGAGACTTGGACGGGGCGATCAACTGGAATTGAACGCAGTCAGTGCTGTATGGCGTGTTGCTTGGCGCGGTAATTACCGCCGACGGGTGGTGGGGATGGGTTTTATGAACCCGAATCGCGCCACCGTCAACTCTTCGTGCAAAGTGAGGTTGTCTACCAAAGCGGGGAGTTAAACATAATTCAGCGTAGGGTCGTGCAGTTCACTGCTCAATGATGACCGACGTTCGAGGGCGTAAGATGTGAAGCTTGACGTCGCCAAAGTAGAATGCAATGCACATTGATCTGTGTGCACACTAGAAGCTACAACACGTGTGTTGCGACGATCGATGGTGTCGGTCGTATGTGAGTAGGTGGGGAGGTGTTCTTGCGACAGGCTTTGAATCACATTGTAGGTCGAGAACCGTCTTGTGAGAAGAATGGTTCCCACCACGATTGTTCTCCTGAGTGCGTGGTAGTAGACCAGCCCCCGTAGCGGACTCACAAAGTGGGAGCTCGAGACGGTCCAGGGGACCCACGAGCAGTTCAAACTACGAGTGGTCCCTTAAACTCAAAGCACACGGCGTCTGCCGCTCGAAACTGAATTAATGGCACGACGATGGGATGACTGGGTCAATAGCATCTCGTTTGTCCTGCTCGCGGTCGTGGCGGCGATTAACGGGGACGTGAGGCGTCCGCCGCTCGCGACTTGAAACCTCTCGTGCCGGCGATTCAGTAACGCTGCCAGATAATTTGCAATATTGTCATCATGCATCCAGATAAGTCACTCAAGGATAACGAGGCTGAGTTGGGACGACGTTTCGGCCATCGCGCGAGACCACAAAGTCTCGGAGAAACGTCATGGTGCAAGTTGATCCAGACCGAACCAGCTATTTTTACCCGAGTATTCTCAAGACCGTCCACCAACTTACAATATTTCTAAAAACGGCAGATCGACCGAGGCAGCGTCAGTGACGTTCGGCCTTCTTGAGTGATCGCCACACAATCTACCTTGGCAAGTGAACAGATCGATCAGTTCTAGTTCAGGTTCCACCATGACAGCTCGTCACTGACTGTAGCGTGCTTGTTGTTCTTCCTTGCGAAGCACTGAGACCTCACGCACACTCGTGTGGCGGCGGCCACTTCCACACCACCCGTGTGTCCAGCTGCAACCGAATGTGCCCCTTCGACCTTGGATCCAAAAACGGCCCTCTCATTGGCTAGTAAAATGCAAATTGGTTGCATGTGATTGGTCCATGTGGATCGAGTCGTCGGTTTCCCGTTCGTTTCACATTAGCAGTTACATAAATTGTAATTTCAACCTGTGGCATTCCCACGTGCAGCAGCGAGCGACACCCCCAACGTCCACGGCGATTAATCCCTTCTCTGTAAGCACCTACCTCACGTCGAGGTGTGTTTGGATTCGCCTTGCTGTGTGAATGGAAAAAGAGTGTGGTCTTGACGAGGTCGTGAAAAGTTTGTCTGGGGACGCAGTCGTTCGGATTTTCCAATTTGGGTCGGCAACGGTCAAGTGGAGATCAACACGTGAGCACCTAGTAAGAAGGAATGGGGACCTCCGAAGTCCGCGTCGCCAAGAACGTCGGAGAACGCGATGACATGGCAATCGCAGGACCAAACGTGCCCACGATCGTGGGCAGTCTCAACCAAGCGCGGGCGATGGACAAGGCGCTGCCGTTTTCGAAAAAGCAGTACGCTGAGTCTTTGTGTGGGTACTTGTACGTGTTTGCGTCGCTCGCGTGCAGCATCTGGTACTGCAGGACGCTACGCCCGAGTCTAGCCAACGACTTTTGGTGGTCGGGCTACAACATGACGGGCTATGAAGCGTTCATCATCGACGTCACCAATGCCAAGCTAAGTTACACACAAAACGGTCCGTTTGACTTGCTTGCGACGGCGTCGGTCGTCGAGAAGAACTACACGCCAAGCGTCTCGACAACACTGGTGTATCCGACGTACCTTCACAACTTGATCTGGCACGAGCTCACAGACATCGAGTACGCGATTGCCAATCTCCGCAACCTGAGCGCATCCTGGAGCATGCGCGTCAACACGCAGTACTGCTGGGTCGACTTTGACAAGAACTTTGAGATGGCGCACACGGTCGAGCGCCAAACGCGGTGCAGCGTTCGCTACGTGGACAACGGGGCAGTGTACTTGGAGGCGTTGCTTCGGAACGTTGTGTGGGCTGATTACATGAAAAACTGGGGCGGCCCAAATTCCCCGTTCGTCGTGGCTGTGCAGCGCGCGCTAGAAGAGCGCGACGTTGGTCGCCAGTGGCTGGACACAACGTCCAAGGCGCGGGACGCTACTTCTGTGGACGACGAGCTCAAGTACTGGCAATCGCACAACGTAACAACGTTCAAGTTGCAGTTTCACACGCGGTGGGAAATCGGATTGACCGAGACGATCGTTGTCAAGAACGCGATGGGGATGTCCCAGAAGGTCACAGTCAAGGACGTCAGTCGCGGGGTCGGTTCGTGGACGACATTCGACTTTTACTGGGGTCCTGTCTCGGACTTTTGGACGATGCAGGCGTTGAATCGAAGCCTCGTGCGAGGCGCGGCAAACCATTTCCAGCGCAACGTGTCGCCGCGGCAACCGAGCATCCGTTTGGATGTCATAACATCGATCGCGTTGCCGAACGGAACGCTTCCTGCCGTCCAAGGTGTGGTCGGGCGCGAACTAGGGCCATTCTTTGCCATCGACCTGTTCGTCGTGGCGCAGCCCCCGGCGTTGACGGCGTTGTACCACGAGTTTCAAAAGCTCGTCTTCGAGCGCGTCCGAGCCGACCCCGACACGTTTGCTCTGTACAACGCGATGCCGACTGCGACCGTGGCCCCCGTGCCCCCGACGTGGTCTCGACCGGGGTACAACTACTACGGCGGCAATCCATTCTGTCGCGCCGGCGGACCCAAATCGTACGTTCAGCAGTCGTGGGACGTCAACGATGGGTGCACTGCCCAGACCCGCCTGACGATGCCGTTGGCAAAGAATGCACTTCTCTTCGCGCTACATGCTGACGCCGACGTGCCACACGCAGCAATGTGCGGACTCCAAACATCGCCAGACTGCGCCATGGCAGTTGGCCAAGCCAACGCCGTGCTGACCAAACTAGGGACATTTCCAGACTCGATGCAACTGGCCAAGGCGGCGGCGGCAGCGGCCGTGACCGCGACGAACGTCTCGTTGATGCAGTACGTTACTACTTCGAACGGGACGTGGACGCGCTTATCGCAACCCATCCTGGCCGAACCGGCGTGGAATGTCTACGGGTGGACGCTCCTCTTTGACTGGGTCGAAGGCAAGCGGGAAGTTGTGTCGATTGAAGGGGATGTCTCGACGTGGGTGATCATGTCCAACGCGTACGCGGGCTCGCCATACTCGACAGGCGAGCGCGGAATAGAGCAAGCGACCGAGCTCGTGTTCTACGTGGTTGCAGCCACGTCGGCGCTCTTGTGTTGGGTGGCGTTCCTGTGTACGCTGTACGGCATCTTGATCCGGTTCCAAGTGAACGGTCGCAACTTATTCCGGTTCAATCGAGTGGCGGGCGCGGTTTGGGTTGGCCGCCCCATGACGTTCCTTCGAGGCATCACGGCCGTGATGGTCCTGAGCACGTCCCAACTCCGCCTCGTTCTCGTCGCCGGGGTGGCCATGTTTGAGCACGCGCCGCGGCACTGGCTCACAACGCTCGTCATCACGGGCGAAGCTACGTGGCTCACGTACTCTGCAAACGACGTGTTGCTGCTCACGGCGCGCGACACGACTGCGCTGTACGCGCCAGTGAGTTCGTCGCTGGTATGGCTCATCTATTTTGTTCTGGAGGCGTCGTCACCGGTCATGCCGTCGGCAACGATCAACCGCGAATGCCATGCCAAGGACGTCGACTATAACATGTTTTGCAACTCGGGCGAGCTCGAAGTGGGCAGTGGCATGCGAGTCGCGTTGCTCTTGGCCATTCAAGCGGTCGTGATCGGCGTTACCTTTCTCGGCGGGTGGGTGTACACACGGTCTTGCAAGAATGGGGCGTCGGCATCTGGTCAGCGCAGCTTGCTCGTGTCCGGGCCGGCCAACTGCTTTATTCAATCGTACACGGACATGGCGTCCGGCATGTGGACGGTAGACAAAGTGTCCGGACTGCTCTGCGGACTCATTCCATTCAGGTTTGGGGGCAACAACTATACGTTCGATCTCAAGTTGTGGGTCATCATGCAAGATCCCAAGGGCCACACAGGACGGCTCAAGGCGTTGCCGAACCCGGCACTAAGCTTTGAAAAAGCACAAACTCGGTCGAGCATCCAAGTCAAGGCGCACCATTCTAGCCGCGACGGATGCAACAAGAACGCGATGACGTGGCGCAACCAGGTAAAAGTCGTGGCCATGCGCGTCGCTGGGATCTGCTCGGTCGCGGGGTCCGTGGCCGGCAGTGTGTCGTACTTGGCAGTGTCCAAAGTAAACTTATCCAACGACGCGTGCTGGGCGAGCTTCAACCTCACGGGCGGCCACGGCTTCATCGGCAACTGGCTCAACGAGCAGATTCTCTTGGGACTCGATCACGAACACGTTGCGCTCGACGCAAGTCACATCAACCAGGTCGGATCGTTTGACAAACCGTCGGCGTATATTGCGAGCTCTGTGAATTATGGGTCGTACATGCAATACGACGAGCTCAGCACGGTCCAACACAACGTGCCTGGGCTGCGCCGGACGGACGCGTGCAAGGCGCCGTGGATCTTTACGCAGTACTGTTACGTCGACTTTGACAAGAGGTGGGAGATGGCCAACACCGCGGCACGCCAAGCGCGGTGCCAAGCGTCGATGGCGGCGAACGGCGCCGTGTATTTGGACTCGATTCTGCGCAACGTGGACTGGGACGTGTGGACCACATGCTGGGGCGACGCGTTCGAGACTGCGTTTGCGGTCGAGCTGCGCACGTCTCCGGCGGGCGCCGCGTACTTGCAGTCGATTTCGACGACACGGTTGTCCGTGGAAGACGAAATCGCGTACTGGAACGCCAAGGGCATCACGAGCTACACGGTGCAGTGGCAAAACTACAAGCGCATCGGGCTCGTCAACAAGTACACACTGCAAAACGCGTACGGCGGACAGTATCCACTGACCCTGCGAGCGCAGAACGGCACGTTGCGCATGGCCAAGCAATCCATGTTCAAGATGTACTGGTCCTTCGCCAACGACTTGGCGGCCATCACGCGTCCGCACAGCGGCATGACCGGCAAGAGCTTGATCCGGTCGTCCCCCGACTTTGCGTTTGCCACGACCACGATGGAGCAAGTGCTCGTGGCGAACGAGTTGCTCGAGCCAACGTTGTCCGTCGGTCTCACTCTCATCCAGCAAATGATCGGGCCGTTTGGCAGCGTCGACCTGCTTTATGTTCCGGTGCCGGCGTCGGCAAAGGTGGCAGTTCGGACGATTCTCGACACGTTGCGGTCAGCGATTGCCGTGCCGCCAAACGCAGACGCAGCGGCCAGAGCAGCTCTCAACGCGACGCAGGCGGCATACATGAAGATCACTCCCCCCGACTTGCTCACCCCGATCGTCCCGACGTGGCAACGCCCAGATATGGTGTCGTATGGGGGCAACCCACTGTGCGGGGACATGACGACGTCGCAAGTGCTGACGTTGTGCATGGTTACAGTCTTCACGTACGAACTGGAATGCACAGATTCGAAGAGGTCGTTCTTGTCGCAGCCCACGCGGGAGAGCATGATTGCGGCCGTGATCTTGGCCGGTCTCACGACGGCTTCGTCGTACAGCGCGATGGCCATTTGCCAGTGCGACCCGAGCCATGTCAAGGCATGTGTCCCTTGCACCGATATGTCCGTTGCGTTTGTGCGGCAGTACATGCCGCAAGTCCCGTCATGGGCGCCGCTGTTGGCCACTGTCCGGGCCGATATTGTGGCGCTGGACATTCAAGTGGCCCAATTCGGCGGCCTCAGTAACGCGTCCACGATGCAGTTTATGCATATCAACGTGCTAGACCCCACGATCCCGACCTTTGAAATGTACGCATGGGCGTTTTTGTACGACTGGTTCGTCGGCTACCGCACCGTCCTCAAGATGCAAGGCGATGTCGGCAGCATCACGCTCCTGTCGGACTTTGAGCCTCCGCTGTTTCAGCAAGTTCAGCCGTGGGAGTTGCCAGCCAACTTTGCGGCGTACGCCCGCGGAGGTGTGTTGTACGTGACGTTCATCATGATCGCGATTGCTATCTTTGTCCTGGTGTACATTGTGCTCAGCCGCGGCCAAATTGAGGGCCTCAACATGATGGAACTGGGCCGTGTCGGCGGAATTGTCTGGGTCGGCCGACCGCTGCTGCTGCTCCGTAGTTCGACCGCCATTGCGCTGTTGTCGACGGGGACGCTCGAGCTGCAGTTTGACGGCACGCTGTCGAGTTTCCAGAGTGTCGAGCTGCCATGGTACAAAACGTTGCTTGGGGCTTTGGAACTCACGTGGCTCGTGTCCGTGGTGACGGATGTGTCGATGGTGTTCACCCAAGAGTACACGACGTACTACGCGACACTGAATAGCGTTGTGGTGTGGATTATCGCAGCGGCTGTGACGGCGGCAAGCCCCGTGACGCACACCACGACGTTGGACCGAGTGTGCGAAGTTGTGGAGGTGGACTATCAGATTGTGTGCAACTCGGGGCTCGTCAAGATTGGGCAGTGGCAGCGCGCGGTCCTGTTGGTCGGGATCGTCGTCGCGAGCACGTTGACTACGTACGGGTTTGTCCGGGTCATCTTTCGTACGAAGCCGACGTGCAACACCCACTCGCTCTTTTTGTCGTCCGGCGCCAAGTACTTGTTCAACCACGTCTCGCGCGTCCACAACAACGTGTACTACTTGGACCGGGCATCGGCAGTAGTGTGTGGCATCGTCACGATGCGCCTTGGACGGACAAACTACGCGATGGACTTGAAGAATTGGCGCATCTTTGCCATTGATGTCCCGTCCTCGTCCGACATTCCGCGCAACACGGCGCTGGGGGCTGCCGCGCCCCACGCATTTCCCCTCACCGACTAGTGCCAAGACGACGAGGTGTTCCGAACTCGACAAGTCGTAGACATAATTGAAAAATGAACTGCTCTGTCGTGGCGATGCCATTCCAACCGTGGGCGATCCATGGTGGAATAGATTCGGCAACTGGCCGTTCTCGTGGCCACACACTGATTCGATCCGCTTTCGTACGAAGCCGGCCGGCGACGCCGTCGTCTGGCACCATGCACGTGGTTCACCACAACTCCCGGGTCTACACAACATGTACTACTTGCACCGGGCGTCGGCAGCTGTGTGTTATCGCCCGACGAGGCAGCCAGCACACAGCGTGATGCGGACAACCACAGGTATCTCTCGTCGAGCTATTTTTGTGGGCCGCGAATGCAGGCACGTTTAAAAGGTCGTTCAGCTGCTCAAAGGACATGGGCCTCGTCGTGGCGGGGGATGGTGGTTTGGTCGAAACCCTTCGACGCCCCTTGAGCTCCTAACCGTACTCCACGAACCCATCCTTCAATTTCTCAGCAAGGAATCAGTGTGCTGTGGCCACAGGCAATTCGTTAACCAACCCATCTCGTACGGCCATCGCTTCCACTGCTTATGCCATGAGCCACACAAGTGGAAACCACTGGTTCCAGCTCGGACAACTTGCACAGGAGTATACCAAGCCGTATTACTTGTGACAACTCGCCATCGTTTCCACTTGGTCCATCGTCTGCACACTGAGGGTGTTGGGCAAGTGAGACCAGCACGAGGGACATGACGTGTCGCCGCTCGAGCAGAAGGATGTGCGGGGGGTTCGTAGCTCGATTCTCTCGCAGTATGTGGTGGGAGGGTCTGCATTTGACTTCCTGATGCCACAGCGACGAGAGGTCGTCCGGCCTCTACAACTCGGTAATTAATATATATTTCTCGATTTCGTGAAAATGGACGGATATCTCATATATTTTTGAACACCTTATGAATCGATTGCCTGTATGATTTGATATTGAAGCTTCGTTCAGACATCTGACAAACCACCTGGTTACATTTCCAGATTGCCATGGCCGCCGGTGCCGCCGCCATGCTGTCGCTGGTCCTCAGCGGCATTCCGAGCGTCGCCGCGTTTTGGGGAAATACAGCTCCCCTCTTCGAGGATTCCCAAACCATCCGTTCCTTCACATCGGATGACTTTGCCTCGGGCGTGCTCGCGAGTGACGTCGCGTGGGTCGTCGACTTCTACGCGCCGTGGTGTCCGCACTGTCGTCACTTTGCGCCGCATTACGAGGCCGTGGCCGATCACTACGGCGAGTCCACGACTGTCAAGTACGGCGCCGTTGACTGCACTGTTGAAGACAAATTATGCACCGACTACCAGATCATGGGATACCCTTCCCTCCTGCTGTTCAACGTGCCTGCCAAGGGCAGCAAACCCATGCCCATGCCATTCAGGGTCAGGGGCAAGACATTTGAAGGAGTCGTGACGTGGGTGGAAGAGGTCTTGACATCGCAGAACATGTCGACGGGCGTCGACTTGCCAGACTTTCGAATGTACAAGGAGATCGGGTACGGCGGCACCGCGCCGCCAAAGAAATTTCCGAATCTGCGCAGCGCCGTGGTACGGATCACGCAGCATATCGTCCACACGTCCATCACGAGTGTTGTCTGGATAGACAAAATCCCCTCGTGAGCGCATCAATTTACGTGCCGGCCATCTTCGAGACGCCGGTCATGCGCTCGCCTCGTCCTTGGAAACCGGCATGTTTCTAGGCTCGTCGGTGCTGGCATCGACCAAATACGATACCGTCGAGAAATGGCTTCGGCTGCTCGTTGCCCGTTTTCCTCTCGAAGCGAACCGGCAAGCTCTGGCGACCCTGCTCTACCGCGTGCAGAGTCAGCGGACATGGACGCTGGCCGAGTGGAAGGTGCTCATTGCGACGTGGAAGCTCGATGTCTTTGGTGACACTTACCCTCGGGACCTCTTTTCCAGAAAGGAGATGGAGCTGTGTACGACCTACACGTGTGGTTTGTGGACGCTGTTCCATGGCCTGACCGTGCCGCAGTCGACCGCGACATCGCCGCTGTCCGCGGCGGAAGCTGCCGCCGTCGCCTTTGGCATCCGAGACTTTGTCGTCAACTTTTTCGGCTGTGAAACGTGTGTTCAGCACTTTACTGCAGCCAACCCTGACGCCAAGCTGCAGGACATTGGGCTCCACGGCGCCCCCGACGACGAGCTCATCCTGTGGCTTCACGCGATGCACAACTCTGTCAACGCCCGCACCAACCATTCCAACTTCCCCATGGCAGCGGTACAAATGGACCCTTGATGTGTGGTCGGTCAATATCTCGTGGGGGCAATTGTAGAATTGCCCAGCATGCTACTCCCCCGCCAAACCGACGGCAGATCTCGCCGTCGTGCAGTACCTCAAGAACGAGTACAGCGTGCTTGAAACAGATAAATTCGTCGACGACAGCAGCGCGCTAGAGGACCGCGTGGCGGACGATGCGAACGTGTCTGCCTCGATGCTGTTCGTTGGGAGTGTCGACCATGTCGAAGTTAGCAGCGTCGTGCTCATGACGGCCTTTGTGTTTGCCGTGTATGTGCGGTACGGCCGGCGTGAGATCAAGCCTCAACTCTACAGCGACGACGACGGCAGCAAAAGTGCGTGAAGGTCGGTGTATCGGGGACCTCGACCAGCTCTCCCACGGCCGCGATGCAGTGCTGCTAGGGTCGTGGAAAACGATAGTTGAAATTGGAAGATCACGTGAATTCTTGGAGTTCGAAGCACCGGTAGCTGGACGAAGAGGAACATCCCGATCGATCGGGTTTTGAAATGTGTTGACGTTCAAGGGAGAGGACGGTGCATGCGGTCCTAGTAGCACGGTTCGTGTTTGGGATTCAGTTGAGCCGCTCGGACAATGGAGGAATGTGGCCCCGACGGCTGCATGGGGTGTGCCACACGTGACACTTCAACTGGCGCGGGAGTGGCGGTGGGCCATGGGGCTCTGCACGGGCCACAAAAACGATCCGGACGTCGACAGCATCGAGACGTTGCCTCCAGCGCTCGTACGAGCGCTGTCAAATTTTTGAGAAAGCGAGATCGGCTGTCGACACACGGCGCACTTGTGCGGTGCTGCTTGATCCGTCTAACCAAGCATGGAAGTGAGTCAGGTATGTTCTCGGCCATGGCGGAGTGACTCCTAAACAAGGGCCGTTTGTACCTGCAAGCACTGGCGCAAACAGTGGCGATGGAAGCTGTGGCCACAGGGCAGCTTTGTCGCCATCGTAAGGCGATGCAGGCAAATCACGCACTGCACGTCGGCTTCGTGGGAATGGGATACCGTTTCAAATCTGCACCAGTATGTGTGAGCAACATCGTCAGCAACGCACAAGACGTACGTGGAATCGCACGCCAGTAGGATGAGCTGCAGCCGCTTCCACTGCCTGTACTGCCGCTGCACCGTCGCAATAGCTTGACGGCCGTGCAGCATCAGTACAAAGTCCAAAAACGATACACGAAACATCGACTCGCCATCCAGCGTCCGCAACCACCCGTATTGACAGGCAGTGCCGATCAACGCCAGAACGTCCAAAGCCATGAGCAATAGCGTCGCCACCGAAGCTTTGCGCTCGGTCATCGAGATGGCAGCAACTGTGCAGCCGTCTTGCCACGAGTTGGACGCGTTGGCCAAGTACAATTGGAGGCTGAGCTGGAGCCACAGAAGCAAAAGGATCGCGCATTCCGACAGAGAGATGACGCATAGGACGCTCGGGAATGCAAACATGTAGAGCGAGAGACGTGCCGTGGCCAATAGACTCAGTAGCAGCACCACCAAGGTCGTGTAGAATCCTTGCAACGGCGTCGATCCAAGCTAAAATGAAGGTTAAGACTGCGAACACGACAACGACATGCACGCATGTACCGTGTCAAAGCGACGGCGGAGTGCGGTGAAAAGGCTGTGGACCACGGTGAGCAGCGCCATCCACAGCACGAGATGCAGGAGGGGGCGGTTGTCGAGAACAGTCCAGTCGATAGCGTTGAAGAGCAAGATGCACCGCAAGAGGATAAAGGAAAAAGCCGATTCACGTAGATGCTTCCACTCGGCGGTGGCGAGAGGTCCCAACGTGCAGTGGACAATGACCTGGAAGAAGCGCACGAGGATAAGTCCAAACACATTCAGCAGGACCAAGAGACTCCACTTCGACGCAAGGAGGTGCTGCAAGACGACGTCCGACGAAAAGGACAGCAACGAAGCTTTCTCGTAGGCGGAGGCGACTGCCACGATGCCGGCGGCGCAGCTGAAGAACGCGTACTTGGCGGTCGCGGTAGGGTCGGCGGCGAACGGTGCCATTTCCTTCCCGAAACTTGGCAGCTCGCGACGAGCCAATCAGAGGCCAGTTTGAACATTCGGATGTCTCGTCATCCGAGCAAGATTTTCCGGATACGGATAAATCAAGAAAACTGATTTCCCTCCAGCTTTGCAACGGCATCAATTACTAGTATTCCGTTATAACGGTGTGGAAGTCAGATTAAACTTCTCAGTCGCCCAATTCGCCAGTGCCGTGTATGATGCGTCAGGGCGCAAGATATGCTCTGCATAGAGCTCATGCTTGTCCATCAAGGTCATTCGCAACTTCATTTTGAAAGTGTTGAGCATGGATATTTGAAAGTTTGAATTCCCTCTGTCTTCTTATAATATTATTTTGTAGAAATGATCGAAATTGCCCCGTTGCAAAGTCGGAGGGAAATCAGTAATTATTTTCCAGCAAGTCAACATGCTTCACACAGCAGCATGAGCATGCATGCAAAAAGTATCGGAAAGGTTGCACTCGGTTCGATTCCATCATTTCTGCTCGAGCCACACCGAAGACGACAACTGCCTAGCGGTGGAGCCCAGCGATTTGTTAGATATTCCGTGAATGTTACTTTTCATTGGTCAAAATGTGGCTGAAATAATGTCAAGGTGACCAATCAGATTGGTTTTCGATCGAAATCAGTACTTCTCACTGCTGCGACAACTTTGTAACTCTCACACGTCAGCGCTGTCGAGGTATCATCATTCACACACCAATAAATCGATTTCTAGTTGGCGACACGACCCGGGCACGTTCGAAACTGGAACAACCCAAAGCACGAGCACGGTCGTGATTTCACACACGTAGTCGTTGTTGAAAAACGAGGGATTGAAAAAAATACGTCACTTGAGACAGAAATCCTCCAATACTCGATACTGAAGTTGGACATCCTGTTGAACATGATACAGTCGTCCTTCGCAATAGCAAGAAAGGCGTCGTTGTGTTGCAAGCATGAGCAAGGTACGAGGTCGCCGACGGCGCGATGACGATGGTCACGTTGTTGTGGAGTGCAGGAAGTCAGCCTGTATATAGCAGCGCGACTTGGACAGATTCAAGATGTCAAAATGTACTTGGCGCAAGGTGCAAACGTCAACTGGACAAACCTTGAAAACGTACGGCTTTCACAGCGCTGGTGGGACATGACACGCCTGGGAGCATAGAATGGATGGACGCCGCTACATGCTGCATCGGAGCGTGGATACGTGGAAATTGTGAAGATTCTTGTCGACAACGGCGCCAACGTGAATGCGACAGATACCTTTGTACGGTTTGCACACAAGTGTCTTGTGCGTACTGGACGATCTCGAGATAGTTTGGAAACACGTCACTCCACGAAGCGTCGCAGCATGGACGCGTCGACGTCGTCAAGATCCTTCTGGACAACGGCGCAAATGCAAACGCGCCAAACCTTTATGTAAATGCAACGTGCCAACGATTCCCATCCCACGGACAGAGATATAGGATGGAAGCACGCCACTCCACAGTGCCGCCTCGTCGTGCTTTGAGCACGCTGCGGACGCGGTCGAGTGGCTGTTGGACGCCGGGGCGTCCTTGTCCACACGGAACAAGGTGCACCCGATGGATCTCGCCCCTGGCTCTGACTACGTCGCTGTCGCAGAGTGGCATGTCTGCTCGAGACGTGGCCGCCGAAAAGAACAGACGTGCGGCTTTGGCTGCGTTGGACAGATGGACAAAGGTGATCAACAACTTGCCATCATCGGCCGACAACCACGTCTTGGAGTCATGTAGGGAGCAGCGCTTTTCCATGCCGCGAAAAGTGGACTCGTCCGTGAAGTCCTGACTTGTTTGGCTCAAGGTGCCAACGTCAACTGGCGCAACAAAGCCGAGGTATGCCAGACGTCACAGCTCGAGGACAAACCATTCATGGACCTACTGCAGCAAGGATGGACTGCGTTGCAAATCGCGTGGACGTGCGGGCACGTGGACGTCGTTCAGGCACTCCTCGACGCCAAAGCTGACGTCAACACGACGGATGAAGTAAGCATGTGCCCATGTGGATGGCTCAGTTGAGGTCCGTCGGTCGTAGGATGGCCATACTCCCGTCCACATCGCGTCCAGTAATGGAAAACACGCCGTCGTCAAGCCCCTCGTGCTGTGCGGCGCCAAAAACGACCCACCCAGCACGGTGTGCTTGCTGATGAACCCAGTGAATGAAGGTGAAACTCACGCAGTCCATAGCTTCGAGACCTTCCATGTCACGAGGTCCCTGGTCACGTCGAACCGGCATTGCATGCCAAGGCGAACGCATCGGCGAGAATGGAGGTGTGGCGATTGTTCCTGTCTTGAAATGCAATGACCTCTCGTGGATAGGACGGCATATATGCTCAAGTTGTGGCTGAGGCTGTGATGGCGCTTGATCAGGATGCACAGGTACAGCATGATCACGCCGACAGATTCAATGCCGGCATGGACTGCCAGGCACTGGTCGCCCGTTCCATCGACTGTTTCTGCGCGGGTCAGCACGACTTGGCCGTGCAAATCGCCAACGAAGCGCTTGCGACGCTGGGAATTGCTAAGTCCGCGTGGGTATGGATCGGAGAGAATTTGCGCGGTCGCGGTCAGTACGAACAAGCTCTTGCGGCGTACGTGATGGGCCAACAAGTCGATCCGAGTGATGTGGATTGCATTGTCGGCATGGAAGACGTCCGCGATACGATCCAAGTCGCCAAAGTGTTTAACCACAACATGCTTCAACTTCTTGCCAAAGATCGCCGCATGCGCGAGTATTTGAAGGACAAGGCATTTGTGTCTCGATTGAATTCAATTCAAGCAGATCCGACCCAATACGACCCGCAGGACAAACGCCTCGCCCATGTGTTTGAATACCTTCACGACCGTGGCGGGATACCGCCTCCACACGTGCCACCCTCCGTCGCACCTCTGACGGATAGCTTCGAGTCAAACGGCACTCCAATCGGCGCCATACCCATCAAAGAGTCGTTGACAGAGCTCACGGAATACCTCCTATGTCCAGGTACATCCTTCTTTCCACCGACAACGAAATATCGTCACACGTGGAGGGCCATCCAGGCACTCCAACCGTTTGGCGGTTGTCCAACACGTACCTCCTCATTACGGACCTCGTGAATGAGAGCAGCCATTGCGTCTTCAAGGCGGAGGACCCGACCCGGCGCCACAAGCAGTTTGTGGTCAAGCTCACGGACCAAGAGGCAGAAGTCACGTTTGTGAAGCGCATGAACGATCGAGACGACTCGAAGCATGTCGCCAACGTTGTCGAGTGCGTCCAAGTGTGCACCATTCCTTTGGCAGGGCCAGCCAAAACGTGCTTTGCCCTCGTGATGGAACAAGGAGAGCCGCTGGACACGTGCCATCTTCGCAACCTACAGAGGCGCCCGCTGCTTGCGCTCGAGTGTGTCCAAGATGTAGCCAAGGCGCTCCAGTTCCTCCACCGCGACCACGCCATCATCCATGGCGACGTCAAGCTCGAGAATGTTCTCTATTTTGACCGAGCCGTCGGGTACAAGCTGATTGACTTTGACCAGACCGTCACGATTGGGTCGGCCATGCGACTACACTGCACGCACGAATACTGTCCTCCCGAGATGGCCCGCCTCATCTTGCAGCGCCACAACCACGTCCTGATGGCGGCGTCGCCAACGTTTGACGTGTGGTGTTTGGGTGTGCTGATGCTCAAGCTGTTTGTGGACGGTGGGCATTTGGAAGAGTTTGACGGTGTGGCGGCGGGCGACGGGATTTTGGAGATCGTGGCCGCCCCAGGGTTTTGTTTTCGCAAGAGTCTGGCCAAGGCGTCGCATTTGAACTCGAGGCAAATGACATTTCTCATGACGTGCTTGGAGCCTGACGTGTCGAAGCGGGCGAACAACGTGAACGACATTGTGGACATCGCCACGTTTGAGTCTCCAACGTCGACGATGCCACCGACTCGATCGGCAAGCAAAGAAAGCGTGTGTGAGATGCCAAGTGTGTGGACGATTACGATCGTCAACGGCAGGCGCCGCTTGCCTCGTGGGGATGTACTCCGTGGGCTTGAGTGTCGCATTGGGGTCGTGAACGTTGCAGGAGCGACGTCGTGCAAGTTTGACCAAGACAAAAGCATGACTGCATCGTGTGGATCGGACGTAGTCGCGCTCGTGCTTCCGTTCTTCCGCGTCCTCATGGTCTTGTTGGACGTATTGGATGCGCTGGAAGATCACGGAGCGGACGTGGCGAGCTGGAAAGCACTTGCATGGCCACCGATCGACTCGATCCACGCGGCTGTCGACGCTCTCGAGTCGATTCACACGACCACAACTGTGCTTCCCATTGAGCTAGAACTGCGTGCGCTGGACGACCGATTGACCCAAATGACTTGTTTGGCCATGGAAGAAGTTGAAGCACTCCTCGCAAGTGTGACGCGAGCACTCAAGCAGTTTGCCACGAGCAGCGACACGTTGGAACGAGTGGTCGCAGTTCTCACGTGTCCTGGTGTGGCGCCGACATGTGTGGGAGGTTTGGTGGGTCACGTCCATCCAGCCACAGGCGTCGTTGCGTGGAAGTGCTGCGTTCATGGCGGCGGCTTCGTCCGTGGCGGCGACATGGCGTCGGGAGCTGTGGCCAACCCCGGTGACCTTCCCTTGTTGTGGTCGCTGGAACCAATGGCCCAACTGGGAAGTCGCATCAAGGATCCCCCCAGCTTACGCCGCGACCGGTTTCGCCTCGTGTTTCAATGCGAGTGGCGGCGCGAGTCCGCGTGCCACACGCAGCAGCACGATGCACGAAACGATGCCATGTTGCAACTCTTGGGAGACTCGGACGCGATCCGTTGCTTGTTGCCGATGTTGAAAGTCAGCTCGTTGGTGCTGCGGGCGTTGAGTGTAGCGGCTGTGTTTGGCTTGACATTGCACGGCCTTCGATTCGACTATACCAAACTCCCCCTCGGCCTGCAGACCATCGCGGCCATGGAAGCACTTCACGGTTCGACACGCACGCTGCACGAATGGGAAGCTACGTTTGAGTCGATCCTGGACCGGCTGGATGCCGAAGACACGGACGATGCCGAGATGGCAAGCCAAATGAACAAGTTGCAGATGGCGTTGACAGCGTATCGAGTTGCCGTCGACCCGATCATGAAGGACGCGTTGGCCGGCCTTGGGTTCGACTGGAAGCACGAGCGTCTCGGTGGGCTGACCCGAGTGACCCTTCCCACGGGACACAGTCGATGGGTGTGCGATCTGCACCGGACAATGACGTGATCTTTCCCCGTGCGTTGTGCACTCTACTGCGTGTGTCCTAGCGATGGGCTGAATGCACATTTCGTTTCAATAGTCGTCGTATGCAAACCTGTCCACGCAATCCCGTAGCGCGTGCCACAACGTGGTGCGCCAATCTTGCAGCTCCAACTTGCGATGAAGTAAGCGAGGGGATGACCTCAACACTGGCAGATCTTGTGGTAGTCGACTGGAGCGGTATCGCCACCAGCAAAGACCAGTGGCAAGGAGCGCCGGCATATCCTCTGACCATTCCATTGCTGAGACAAAAGGATTTTTCGGTGGGAGCGGTGCAAACTTGGGTCGACACCACTTGGAATGGCCTGTAGGCAGCCATGCACAACATTCGGGGTGAACATTGTCTCCATGCTCCGTCGACAGTCCAAGTCGTTCGGGGCTTGTCGTTTTCTGAGGCGAACGCATGATGGATGGCCTTCCCGGTCGTACGCGTGCACACAAATGTACACGCGACCGCCGCATGTGCGCAAATGGTGCCCTCGCTCGCTCCACGCGAGGCGAGAACGAGTCGTTTGTTTCGGGGTTTGGGTGCCTCTAGAACGTCCTTGTCTACGTCGGGCCATTTTGAGTCCCGCCACCAAAACCCATCCGAGGCGATTCCAATTCGCGGTGACCAGAACTGCACGTCGGTGGAACCCTTCCTCGAGAGCATGGCCTGCAGGATATGAAGCGGACGCATCTACTACGTACGCCTACGGCGCGCGTTGTGTAGAGGAAGCATCCACCAGGAATGGTTTCATTGCGTCCAAGTTGCCGATGTGGGCAACCAAAGATGGACCATACCTTCGCTCCACGTTGGACCGCCCCCCGACGGCGCTGAGGACCCAGCAGCCTTTGTTGAAATCGTGTGGTACTCGGCGCTTCACAACATGGCATGCTGGACCAAAGCACAAACAACAGTCCAAGAAAGAGATTTTACACATGGAAGACCTGGATGCTTCGCCGAATGTCCGCGCATTTCATGACGTCAGTGCACCACAAGCACACGGCATTCTGGGGACGTTCGACACACACGAAATACGCTCGCCAGATACACAGCTGCCGTTTGGTCGGGAGCTCCATCGTGCACTTGTGAACGAGGGTCCTCGCCGGGACGTCCCCCCTGTCCGAGTCGCGTCATTCTTGTTCCTTGCGTCCTTAGCCATTTCTACGACATCCAACGACGTGGACGGCAGTGGCCATGTGTGCACAAGGTCGTATGCCAGAACTGTCGTCGGAGAGTCGACAGTCGCGGAGGGCTCGACGATCGCGCGCCGCGTCAAGAACGCCGCCGAGCAGTGAAAGTCGTGTTTGCCTGTGAGGGAAGCGTCCAAGGCGACGATAAGTACAACGGGACGGTTGGCAGGTACGTGGCTATGCGAGCATGCCATCATGAGTGGGGTGTGCGGAGTAGTCTTTGTATTCGACCAGCGTCGGTCGCATCGTGGGTATTACATCCTCGAGGGTCTGAAGCAGCAGCGTCGGAATGCCGTTCGTGCAGCCGTCCACATTGTCTGCGCTGCCGCAACCGGCCTGTGTGCGACGCCATCATTGTCCTCTGCTTTCCAAATTGTTGGTGCTCGATATCCCGTCGACACGCTCTCGTTCCAACTGTCTACCGTCCACACACACGTCGTCTTGCTCGACGGGCACTAGGGGTTTGCCCTCCATCGCACGAGGAACGACGACTGCTCCATTTTCGGCGGAGAGTGCCGGAGGAATAGCATGACACACTACGAGTCGTCGGCGTTCAAATCGATCATGCTTGCAGCATCTGCGTGTGGCAGCACGCCGTGCTGCCGTCTACCTGCCCCATTTTCCGAGGCATCGATAAAAAATCTCAAGTAAAACCTCGCCGACGCATCACCTGCAGGAAAACATTCCCACGCGCGACCGACGTATCGCTGCCGTGAGTGCATTCGTGGTCCGATGCTCGAGCACGGCATCGAGAAATACCACAACCCCCCGCTCCATCCGATGCAGACAAGCGGCTACAACATTCCACCCACTCGGCAAACGAGTATTCGAGTGCTGCTCCCATTTCTCGCCGTCTCGACTGTCCAAGACCCACACAAGTAGCATCATCGAACGATATCTTGGTTACGTGGTGGCGTCGGCTCAACGTACAATGGCGGGCATCGGCACGAGCTCGTCGAACGCGACGTCGTCAAACTCCCAACGAAAGTCATCCGCCCACGCCTGCGTCGCCGCCGCGCTGCATGGATTGGTGTGGTCTAGCAGTGGCAGTGCCATCCATTCTTCGTTGGCTTCGTCGGACAAGCCAAAGAGATTGTACACACAGCTCCATTGGAGCAAGCACGTTCCCGACACACTGTTTGGGCTGAATGGAGGCAGCATCCCGCCGTCGGTCGGCGGCGCGGCAGTGTTTGGCACGGCGGGTTTCCGTGCGACGGCGCCGTGTTGCGTCGCATGCTGGCGCACGTAGCTTGCATCGGAGGATGCTGCTCCTCCATGTCGACAGCAGCGTCCGCCGACTCGAGCATGGGTGTCGCATCCATCGACATTGCACTTTCGTCCGCCGCCATGGCGCACGCATTTTTGCCGGGCATGCGCAACTTTGGTGCAGTGCGGCTCGTTGCACCGTTTCTTGGGGCTCACAGCGCCGTGGCGAGAGCAATAGTTGCCGATGCGGACGTTTCCAAGGCACCCGTGTGCTTGGCATTGTCGCTTTCCACCATGTCGGACGCACAGGCGGCGAGCGTAGACTTGGTTGTGGCAATCGGGCGCGCGACACTTGCCTCGGTTCTTGTGGAATTCGCATTTCCCGGAAGCGTCGTCCACCACGGGGTGCCGGCAGTCGTTGAAAAAGCAAGCGGCGGGCACACCACGGAACGCCATCCGTTGTTCGCCGGGCAAAATCGTAAAATGCACAGGCCGTCGTGGATTCGTGTGCGTGGGGCCGGAAAAGTCATCGACGAAGGTGATGTGCCCGGCATGCGCTGCTGCGACAGCCTCGCCGCGCACGACAACAGGCGGCCATATGGACGCCTCCAAGTAAACGCAAACGCGGATGCTTTCAGGACCGCGACCGCCCGCCACGAAGTCAGCTAGCACGGCTTGCCGTACCTATCGGGGGGGGTGCATGACCCTTTGCTGTGGACGGGCGAGCTTGCGCCAAAACGGCGCTGGCGGCTGCAAAGGCCAGGAACAGCCCACGTTCCGAGAACGCAGTGGTCAGCGCTGTCGCGCTTCCGCCTCTGGCGACAAGCAGGCACGCGGCTTCCGTTCCCATCACGAAATTCGTATCTTCTTGCGTCGTGGTCATGACATGTACGTGGTGCGCCAGCGAGGCCGAGTACGGCGAGAGACCTTGCCTCTTGTCCCGCGAATCTCTGCAAGGCTAGCACGTCCCCAAATCCTACACCTTCGACTTGCCGCCGACACGCCGTCGAAGCTCGTCAAGTTGGAACGAGTTTTACTCGTGCGTCAAATGAAATTTAACCAAGTGGTCGAAATAGTATTATCGAAATCTGTGGAGGATTATTTGAACGAGGATTTCTTGAGTTTTGTATATTCTCCGTACAATTTTTCCAACGGATCGGGACATCTTGGACATGAAGAAAAACGCAGTCGACAGTGTATCCCGTGGGTTGAACGAAAAAGTCGCGTACGTTTAACAATAAAACGTCGACACGTCGCAGTCACACGATTGTGTGTACAAGTACATCAGGCGACTTTGTAGCCTCGGCTTTGGGCAACAGTTGGCATCTGGATGGCCCAACAACGCGCGATGCGACGTGCAGTGGTATAGCAACCCTCCTCCGCCATCGCGCTGGAAGGCTCAACCTTGTCCATGTACTGTGGCACGCCCGACACTACTTTGGCTACGCAATGGCCTCACACAGCTTCGGCTCCACAATGGCAACGTCTCAAACCTCTGCAGCTCGATTCCGGGGAATGAACAACGACCGACTTTTGTGAGAGCACACCAGATGCCGCGGGTCCATCGGCCGACGCCTAGAGCTGGCGGGGAGCTGAGCGGGGGTACATAGCCTGCACCGCCACACTGAGTTGTATAGGGAACGGTATCCGGATACCTCTCTTCGGCAACTGACTAGACTTGGCATTTGTATGTCATGTGATAGGCAGTGCATCCAGTCCACCAATCAAAACGCTGAATCTTGTAGATTATCCGGAATTTTGCACAATTTTCTACCAGCCTGCGACGTGCTGACCAACGCGCAGCGCAACTCTGGCATGGCCCACCCTCCGACGCCGCCGTCGAAGGCCATCGGTGGCAGCAGAGATGGCGCGCTTGGATCGACCAACTCTGGCAGTTTGTCGACGTCAGATCCGGAGGTGTTGCATGGGGACGACGTGTCACCCTTGGAAGTATACAACTTCGACGTCACCAAGTACAAGGATGGATCGTTCAAGCTCGTGACGGCTGTGGACCCGCTCGTGTATCTGAGCGGGCGCTTTCTTCGACACGACGAGCACGCAGCTCGCAAGACAAAGGTGAACTCGGTGCAGTTTGACTGGCCTCACTGCGGTTTCTCCATTCGTGTCAAGCACACACGAAGCGTGGGCATTCGGCTGAAGGGCGAAGGCAACTACTTCAACGTGTTTGTCGACGGCGTATTCAAATGCATCTTGCGCGCGTCGTTGAAAGCGAGTTGCTGCGACGTCGCCACGTTCGGCGACGACGCGTTCGACTCGGACGACGAGCACACGGTGACCGTGAGCAAGCGCACCGAGCCCCAGATGCGCGGCGCCGTCTCTACGTTCAAGGTGTGCACGTTCTACGGGTTCGTTGTCGAGAAGGCGGCGGTCGTGCTGCCGTTTGATCCGGGGTTTCGTCATCGCATCGAGTTTATCGGGGACTCGGACACGTGTGGCTTTGGCAACGAGGGAGTCACGTCGTCGTCGAAGGGCATCTTTGGAATGAAAGGGCGCATGGAGAACGTGTACAACGGATACGCGTGCATCACGGCGCGGATGTTTCATGCAGAATCGCACATCTTGGCCTGGAGCGGGTACGTAGGTGGTGGCTCCAACAGCCCATTGCGTCGCATGCGATGAAGAGCTGATGGTTGTGGTGGCGCTTGTAGCAAGGGCGTCAAAAGCAATCTGGGTGACTGGGGGCCAAACATGAGCTCGATGTGGAAGAAGACAATTGCGTCCCGAGAGTTTGCATGGGACCTCGACTCCTGGCAGCCTCATGCGGTCGTGATTAACTTGGGCACGCAGGATCTGTTCCCGCCGGCGTCATCGGAGGCCGAGATCGTCGAAGCGTACACGGCGCTGCTCGAAGACGTCCGTCATCGTAAGTGCTTTCATTCTGCATCAGTGGTGAAGGAAGGATGCTTCGCTCGGTGTTCTTCGTTCGTGTGGCTGTGGGCGACTGGGATGACTCGATGAATGAATCGATGGCTCAAATCAGTGTCTGTTGTTGCTAGATCGACCGGAAGCGCACATTTTCTGCGTTGTGTGCGACGAGAACTGCATGAGCGGCGAAGACGACGACGTGAACCGGAGCCGCATCTCGCTGCAGCTGCAGGAGATTACCAAAGTCGCCATGTCGCGCGTAAAAAAGATGGATCTCCGCATGCATTATGCATTCATCAAGGTGGGTGGTGGTGGCTCCAGCGCTGTCTCCATGCCGCCGTCCCCAACGTCATTTGTGTGGTAGATTCCTGGCGGCCTTGCGCCATCGGACTTTGCCAACATGAAGCACTACGCCGTGAGCGGCCACGTCAAGTTTGCACAAGCATTGGCAAAAGAGATTGCGTTTCGCACCGAGTGGGACGTCACGGACGACCCCGTCACGATTCCATATCCCCAACCCAAGCATCAAATTCTCGTCCCATCCGACAAACAGTGCTCAATATCGTAATTAACTTGCCTTCATCAGGTATTTCTTTACCCGATGCTGTCTTGACCAGCATCGCCCCATGCCGCCGCAACGATCGAGGCGCAAAGTGTTTCTGGCCCCGCATAATCGTTTCGACGGCCATGACACACTTCGCACGGACAGGGAGGTCGGAAATGGACGGCAGCGGCTGTCTGGGAATCGAGCGAGCTTTGTGCCGTTGCTCCATGCAACGGCCCCCCCATGAAAAGAATGCTCGTGTGCCCGGGGCAACTACGCTTTCCATGTGTGCCAGTGACAAAACACTATCACGGATACAATGCTGTCCTCAGCTCTTGTCAAGTTTGTGAGGTGGGGCTGCCGATGAATGGGATGGCGAGTGCCGAAGGAGCGATTGAG
>NW_008580168.1:189282-191257 GCF_000520115.1 Aphanomyces invadans
CTTCATTTCGGGGGCCCGGATTACCCTGTTCGTCAAGTTTCAAACTCCGGAAGCCTTCCATTTCCGTCACACCATAAATGCCCTCTCTCCAACAACCACACCATCCCAAGATGTGGCTGCTCCAGTCAATCGCCACGATCGTCCGTGTCGAATCGCTGAGCCAATGAAACCTTACCTTCCGCTATTCGCGCAATTTGATTGGCTTTCACCGTTGACTCAAACGATGGGTCGTACGCCACCGACACCTTGTTGGATTTCATGGCGAGCTCCAGGATGGCTTGATCCCCCGTTAACAGTCATCGACATGTTCCGCAGCGCGATGCGGCACATGTGTACTAGTCCACGGCAGCTCCGAGCACACAATCCAATCCTGGTCCCACATCGAATATTGCCATGCCGTCGATTGTCCTGACACCGATCGACGTGATACCTGGCCCAAGAAACAGCACTGCTAGAACTACTTTTCGTGGATGAATGTAGGAACACATGGAGTAGTGCGGTCCAGCCTCACCACGCCATTCCTCTACGAGCCGGCGTCGGACACGTGAGTATTTCGCTCCGTCGACCGCCCGTTTCGCACAACGGAGACCGTGACGAGATTCAGCTGCGCCCATGTGAGAACAGCAAACGGCGATGGCATGGCTGCCAAGAGACCAACAACTACTTGAGATACCCCATGGCGTGGTGTACATTCACACGTCCCCTACTGGCGCGCAAGGCATGGCTGTCCTACAACCTACCGAGCACATTGAGCACCAGCACCAAAAGGACAGTTGTGTCCTTCTGAAGCGACCGCATCACACCAAATATCCACAGCGTCAGCATCCAATCGCACTTTTACCTATCGTCGTCGTTCCTCACCCTTTCAATCATCACATCAAAGTGTTTCATTTTTCTCTTGACGTGGCTTCGACAGCCACCTAGTCGACCACTGTGAACTTCGCCGCACGGTTCATGTAGACGAAAGGGAACAAGCGTGCGTTTGGGTCCACCAGCGCCACACGAGCCGCAGGTCCATCGTTCACGACAAACACCACTTCCGTCGCACAACGCTGAATGGTCACCACGTCGCCCACCTGAAGCTTCGTCACGTTCGCAACACACGCGTCATTGATGCTGATGGCTCCATTCTTGTGACAGATATAGTGGTGATCCAACGAATAGCCTGAACGGCCGCGGGCAAACAAACCGAAGATATTGCTGCTTCCAACTGCATCGATGCGAAGTTGGAACGTCCCAGTCAGCGCTTCCGTCGCAGTCACAAACTCACTGCAAACCAACGTCATCTCGACCGTTCGAAAGTCGTTGGACACTGTCACGTGTTTGTTTGTCGAGCTCCATCGAACCTGTTGTGTTGGTGCGTCCCATTTCGGCAGCTTCAAATACTCCATCATGGCCTGGAGCTCGTTGCGCTCGACGTTGGACAGCCCACCAAGTGGCAGCATGGTACCAGTGTGCAGGAAGTTGACAACGCGGCGAAAGAGCGTCGGATTCATGTCCAAAAAGTATGCGTGTGCGGCACTGTCGGGCTGCCACGCCCCCGACTCCAGCAACGCGTGGAAGTAGCTGCCTTCCACACGGAGCAACGTGTCTTTAGACGTCTCAAAGGTCGTGCCCCCCACGTTGAGCATGATAAGGTCAGGCGCATGGACCGCAGTTTGCTTGATATTGTCTTGGAGCTCATTCCACTCGGCGACTAACTGTTTCAAGTCCTCGACTTGAACCAGCAGGTAGTTCAACGTATTTCGAATCGCCTCTGCGAGTTGGTTGGCCTCTTGCGACGTACGAGCCATTGCTTGGTGCTCGTGAGTAGAGTTGCAAAGTGATACATCTAGGAAGACGCTGACCCAACCTGGTGTTCTTCAACACGTGGGACCCGACAGGTCAACGGTCTTGTCACGTCTATGGATATGACAACTGCGAGTCTCGACCTCACTGAAAGCTAGCGCATGGGCTGGCAATCCGTGGGCATCTT